>NC_079166.1:88327281-88636045 GCF_947568905.1 Ostrea edulis | reverse complement strand
CAGTGATTCTCTATAATAATGACTGATTATCTATAATAATGACAGTGGAATACTATAATAATGACAGTGATTATCTATAATAATGACAGTGGAATACTATAATAATGACAGTGATTATCTATAATAATGACAGTGGAATACTACACTAAGGGAGTATGACTTGATGTACCTTCTTTTCCGGTGTCTTTTTGGCTGGTTCCTCCTTCTTTTCCTCTTTGGATTTCTCATCTTACCTCCTCCTCATCTTCCTCTTTATCTCCCTCCTTCTCCTTATCTTCTTCCTACATGCAAACATACTTTACATTACAGAATTGCCCAGACATGCTGAACTATATAGAGATTTCTAAAAACAATGTTCTACTAATAAAACCAGTCTCTCAACACCTCATGCAGGATTTTCTTGTCTCGGATAGAAACACACCGAGATGTACATTTACACAGAATTTCTAACTGAAATTTATAACGAATAATTCTAAATGATCTTCTACCGAATATCTAGAAACAGATGTTTATTATGAATAATTCTAAGTGATCCCTAACAGAATATCTAGAAACTGATGTTGATAACGAATAATTCTAAGAGGTCTTTATAGAATATCTAGATTGATTGATTGATTGCTCTTTTCTGCAACACTCAACAATTTGTCAGTTATCTGGTGGCGCCCAGTTTTTATTGGTGGAAGAGAGAACCCAGACACAATGTACTTGGGAAGAAACTACCGACCTTCCGAAAGTAAACTGGGAAATTTCTCACTTACCAGTACCGACACCACTCGGCACGGAGGCCCCAGAATATCTAGAAACTGATGTTGATAACGAATAATTCTAAGTGATCTCTTACAGAATATATAGAAACTGATGTTTATTATGAATAATTCTAAGTGTTTTCTCTAACAGAATATCTAGAAACTGATGTTTATTATGAATAATTCATAGTGATCTCTAACAGAATATCTAGAAACTGATGTTTATAATTACGAATAATTCTAAGTGGTCTTTAATAGAATATCAAGTTGAAATTAATGCGGGTTGGTGTTCTATATTTTGGCAGGTTTTCATTCAATGTAATGATAGTTTACATTGTACGCTGATAACTGCAATCTCAGCAGTATCTGTCATGTGTGACTCATAAGGTGCGTGAGTAACGACAGTCTCATTATCTCAGCAATATCTGTCACGTGTGACTCATAAGGTGCGTGAGTAACGACAGTCTCATTATCTCAGCAATATCTGTCATGTGTGACTCATAAGGTATGTGAATAACGACAGTCTCATTATCTCAGCAATATCTGTCACGTGTGACTCATAAGGTGCGTGAGTAACGACAGTCTCATTATCTCAGCAATATCTGTCATGTGTGACTCATAAGGTATGTGAATAACGACAGTCTCATCATCTCAGCAATATCTGTCACGTGTGACTCATAAGGTGCGTGAGTAACGACAGTCTCATTATCTCAGCAATATCTGTCATGTGTGACTCATAAGGTATGTGAATAACGACAGTCTCATCATCTCAGCAATATCTGTCACGTGTGACTCATATGGTATGTGAATAACGACAGTCTCATCATCTCAGCAATATCTGTCACGTGTGACTCATAAGGTACGTGAATAACGACAGTCTCATCATCTCAGCAATATCTGTCACGTGTGACTCATAAGGTACGTGAATAACGACAGTCTCATCATCTCAGCAATATCTGTCACGTGTGACTCATAAGGTATGTGAATAACGACAGTCTCATCATCTCAGCAATATCTGTCACGTGTGACTCATAAGGTAAAGGTGGAAAAGCCTAATAACTAGTGATCCTAATTGTTCAAGAACAATTAAAGGCCCTTCCATGTTTTACTTGCTTTTTCCAGACATTGTTGATCTTGGTCAGTTCTTCAGTTCCCATCGCCTAACTTAACAACACCCAAATTAAAAAAAACCCAGTTACCATCCATCTGAACAGATAAAAGTATCTTACTTGCATCATTAGGAGAAAATCTCTACCACAACACCAGACCAGCTTGCTTAGTAATGAAGGAGTAGAAGTGACACGAATAACGTCAGTCTCGTAATCTCATAAAGTTAGTGGATAACCACAGTTCTCAGTCATTGTACAGTGACAACAGTTCTCAGTCATTGTACAGTGACAACAGTTCTCAATCGTACAATGACAACAGTTCTCAGTCATTGTACAGTGACAACAGTTCTCAGTCATTGTACAGTGACAACAGTTCTCAGTCATTGTACAGTGACAACAGTTCTCAGTCATTGTACGGTGACAACAGTTTTCAGTCATTGTACAGTGACAACAGTTCTCAGTTGTACAATGACAACAGTTCTCAGTCTTTGTACAGTGACAACAGTTCTCAGTCATTGCACACCGACAACAGTTCTCAGTCATACAATGACAACAGTTCTCAGTCGTACAATGACAACAGTTCTCAGTCATTGTACAGTGACAACAGTTCTCAGTCATTGTACAGTGACAACAGTTCTCAGTCGTACAATGACAACAGTTCTCAGTCGTACAATGACAACAGTTCTCAGTCATTGTACAGTGACAACAGTTCTGTCGTACAATGACAACAGTTCTCGGTCATTGTACAGTGACAACAGTTCTCAGTCGTACAATGACAACAGTTCTCAGTCATTGTACAGTGACAACAGTTCTCAGTCATACAATGACAACAGTTCTCGGTCATTGTACAGTGACAACAGTTCTCAGTCGTACAATGACAACAGTTCTCAGTCGTACAATGACAACAATTCTCAGTCATTGTATGGTGACAACAGTTCTCAGTCATTGTACAGTGACAACAGTTCTCAGTCATTGTACAATGACAGCAGTTCTCAGTCGTACAATGACAACAGTTCTCAGTTGTACAATGACAACAGTTCTCAGTCATTGTACAGTGACAACAGTTCTCAGTCATACAATGACAACAGTTCTCTGTCATTGTACAGTGACAACAGTTCTCAGTTTTACAATGACAACAGTTCTCAGTCATTGCATGGTGACAACAGTTCTCAGTCATTGTACAGTGACAACAGTTCTCAGTCATTGGACAGTGACATCCACTTACCTCTCCTTCGCTCTTCTTTCCCTCCTCAGTCTCTTCTTCATCTTTCTTCTCTTCCTCCTCTTCTTCTTCCGTCTCACCTTTCTTCTTCTTGTCTTTTTTGTCTTTCTTTTTGTCTTTCTTTTTATCTTTTTCTTTCTTGTCTGCAAACAACATACATGTATATACCCAGCACCACTTAGAGAGAAATGACAGCTCTTACAAAATCAGAATTTTAACAAAATCAGGAACAGAAACTGAAATTACATTAATCTAATCAAACACCTGATAAATCTGCATATATCGGATGTTTAAAAAATCAAATCTAGAGAAAAGAAATGGCTTGGTGCTGCATTGCTTTCAAATGCTTATAAATGCAATAAACTAATAATTCATTTGGTATCTACTGTGAATGGGGGAACAATCACACAAAATCATTGACCAGTTCCTACTAACAAACCACACTAAGATGAGAGGGTTCTTTTATCCAGCCCCATTATAATGGACCCAGGTTCTATGCTGATGATTCATACGGAATCTGACAAATCGTTTTCTCAAAATTACATCAATTAAACACAAAAACCTTGCTATCTTTCAAACCCTGACCCTCACCATCTCCAAATGACCTAAGGTAAAATTCATGACCTATCCAAGTTCACCACCCAGAAGGCCGGCCTCAGCTAATCTGTGTTAGTATTTGATCAACACAGTCAGGAATCTGGATCACCATGTCAGCTTATTAGCAGGAAGTGTCAGCATTTAATATAAAGGGACTGGTTCACGTTTTTTGACAAAAATATTTTTTATTTTTTATGTTAAACATTAAAGATATAACTCATTTAATGCTGACAGCCAAAATTTAATCCTTCTGAATGTAAGAATAAAAGCAATACTTTAGCCTTAAATCTTTGCTATGTAAACAAATACTCGAGTCTTTTTATATTTACAAACAAGTGAAATGTTAATTTTGTAATTTAGAGCATCTTAATTTTGCACAGCCAAACATTTAACTTTTAGATGACACATCTTACCTAAAGAATACTTAAAATGTGATAGATATAATAAACTTAGATCGATGTCCATTTCTTTTTAAAACTGCATAAATTATAATATACCACAACCTTTGTTTACAAAACAAATGATAAAACTCTCTAAGATGAGCTTCTGTGGTAAAGTATAACCTTAATTGTTTTTGTAAAACCTTTTAAACACATTAAACAATTTTAGAGTTTGATCATTGAATGTAAAAACAAAATTTGGGGGAAATCGTGAATCAGTCCCTTTGAGGAAGAATATAACAATATCATCAAAGAGAAGTGTCTGCAGCATTTACTTTAAGACAAGAGGCCCATGGGACAAATCACTCACCTGAGTCACCTTGGCCCATATTTAAAGATTTTCCCTATATATTTGCATGTAAAATTTTGATCCCTACTGAGGCCCAAACCTAATCCTGGGGGCCATGATTTTTTTTACGAACTTAAATCTCCACTATGTCAGGAAGTTTTCACATAAATGTAAGCTTTTCTAGCCCAGTGGCTCTAGAAAAGAAGATTTTCCCTATACATTTGTATGTAAAACTTTGATCCCCTATTGTTGCTCAACCCTACCCCGGGGGCCATGATGTTAACAATCTTGAATCTAGACATGTCAGGAAGTTTTCATGTAAATGTAAACTTCTATGGCCCAATGGTTCTTGAAAAGAAGATTTTTTAAGATTTTCCCAATAAATTCACCTGTAAGAATTTGATCCCCTATTGTGACCCCAACCTACACCCGAGGGGGGGGGGGGGGGGGGGGGGGGGGCATGATTTTAACAAATTTGAATCTGCACTACGACAGGAAGCTACCATGTAATTGTAAACTTTTGAGGCACAGTGGTTCTTGTTGAGAAGATTTTTAAAGATTTTCCCCATATATTCACATGTAAAACTTTGATACCATATTGTGGCCCCAACCTACCCCCGGGGTCATGGTTTGAACATACTTGAATCTGTACTATGTCAGGTAGCTTTCATGTAAATTTCAGCTGTTCTGGCCCAGTGGTTCTTGAGAAGATTTTTAAATTTAGCATTTTTGTGATTATCTCCCCCTTGAAGGGGGCATGGTTCCTCATTTGAAGAAACTTGAAAGTCCCTAACCTAAAGATGCTTTTTTGCCAAATTTGGTTGAAATTGGCTCAGTGGTTCTGGAGAAGAAGTTGAAAATGTGAAAAGTTTACAGACGGATGAACAGACATCAGAAAAGCCCTCTTGATCTTTCAGCTCAGGTGAGCTAAAAAAACCTGATACCATCATCACAAAGAAGTGTCAGCATTTAAATCAAGGAAGAATGACACATCATCACAAAAGCTAAAATCAGAAATGATCCTTTCAGAATTTCCATCCATGTAGTTAGCTTGAATTTTAACATTAGGTGGGAACCTGTACATCTAATGTTTAGTTACAGAGGCATTTTTTTCCTTCATGTTTTTACATCAAACTTGCATGAAGTTGGAAATCTCCAAAACTACAACTACCTGTATATTAAGCATACTTACAGTCTTTAAGCATATCCTATACTTTCCATTCAGGAAGTTTGAAATCTAAATATGTATATCCTATAGTTTACATTCAGGAAGTTTGAAATCTACATTATGCATACCCTATAGTTTCCATTCATGACAAACGTGATATTCTTCCTTGAATTTTTTCCCAACAAAATGTCTGATATTAGCAGAATTACCCTCACAATTCAATGATGTTGACCCTATTCTCACCTTTCTTTTTGTCCTTCTTTCCTTTTGAATCTTCCTCATCATCTTCCTCCTCGTCATCTTCATCCTCCTCTCCTTTCTTCTTCTTTTTTCCTTTTTTCTTATCTTTCTTGTCTTTTTTCTTGTCCTAAAACATACAGTCACTCACTGTACATTCTTGTGAATGACATAGATTGGTTGGTTGTATATTGTTTAATGTCTAATGTCCCTCTCGAGAATTTTTCACTCATATGGAGACATCACCATTGCTGGTGAAGGACAGCAAAATTTAGGCCTACACACAGCAATTATGGCCTTTGAGCAGGGTGGGATCTTTATTGTGCCACACCTGTTGTGACACAAGATCTCAGTTTTTGCGATCTCATCAGAAGGACCATCCCCCAGTCAACTCTTATGACATGCAAGGGGTACTGAGGACCTATTCTAACCTGAATCCCCACGGGATTATATAGTGTTGTATAAATATCTGACATATAAAAGTTGAATGCATAAATATTTGACTACCGTATATACTCGTCTATAGGTCGGATTTTTGGGGAGTTGAAAATCAAGCGAAAGTTAGGGGTCCGACTTATAGGCGAGACATATTGTCGGGTATATTTTTGAGAGCAGAATTTTCTTTGATATTTTGGACGCCATTACAGACGCCATTACAAGTCACTTGTCAAATTTGGTCTTCCAATCCCGACTACACAGTTTAATTTTTTTTTATTACGAGCTAACTAAATATAAATATATCCCAAAAATTGTTGCAAAAAATCATGGTTTTTATTGCTGCATAAATATCTGACTATATACACGTTGTATAAATATCTCATAATCTGACTATATTAATGTTGTATAAATGTCTGATATAAAATTACATATCCGTTTAAAGAAAATGACAGTCATATCGGTTTAAAGATTTTTTTTATATATTCTACGACAAGTCTTTGGACCTAGCTTTACTGTGGTTCGGTCCCAATCCCTGTAATCAGTTAATCTGGGGTGGGGGGTGATCTTGGATGTGAATATACAATGTTATCACAGATAACAACTAAGATTGCTACGATGATTAAGTTTGGGGAGCCTAGGAGCCTAGTTGGAGACCTCTACTCTCTGATGTGCTATTCTCTTAATGCAGCTGGTCAACAGACTATAAACGCCCTAATCATACCCAATGGCATACAACATATCTTCCCTTCAGTGTTTACATAATATCTTCATGAAATAAAACCTTGGATCAGTAGACCTTACTTTTTTATCCTTCTTTTTGTCTTTCTTTTTATCTTTCTCTTTTTCTTCTTCCTTCTCTCTCTCCTCTTCTTCTTCCTCCTCCACCTCATCTTCCTCTTCCTCATCTTCATCATCGGACAATCCTGTCGACACTTTGCCAAACACCTTCAGGTCTTTCTTTCCTGGTAAAATAATCAATTTGAGATCTGTCACTCATATTACAGATTGAAGTATCTAACCTTTTTTCTGTTTGTCACACATACTACAGAAGTATCTAACCTTTTTTCTGTTTGTCACACATATTACAAAAGTATCTAACCTTTTTTCTGTTTGTCACACATATTACAAATTTAGTGCTTAACTTTTATCTGTTTCCCCCACACATATTACAAAAGTATTTACCCTTTTCTCTGATTTTTTCACACACATGACAGAAGTACTTTACCTTTTTTCTTGTCTTTCTTTTTCTTTTTGTCTTTATCCTTCTTTCCTTTCTGTTCTTCTTCTTCCTCATCCTCTTCCTTCTCTTCCTCCTCCTCGCTTTCCTTTGCTTTTGTTGGCCTGGGTTTTGGAATGGGAGGTTTTGGCATTGCCTGTTATAAAATGAAACTTGGTCATTAGTAATTCATTACAGATTACTCATTGTGTGAATATGGGATTTGGGATTTGAAATTACCTGAGTGGCAGGTCCAAGGTATTATTTTTGAAGATTTTTGATTTGCTGATTAGAGTTTTTCCAGAATTTTGATTGGCTGATTGGTTTTTTTTCCAGACTTTTTATTGGCTGACTGGGGATTTTCCAGATTTTTGATTGGCTGATGGAGGAGATGCATGTTATCTGATAGACTCACCCTGGTAGGAGACTCTTTGGCAGCTTTGACTCCTTCCTCTTCATCATCTTCCTCTTCTTCACTTTCTTCTTCTTCTTCCTTCTTCTGTGAAGTAAATTAAACATCTTTACCACAAGTCTTGGATTCTGTACTCTTTGCTTGCTGGTACTGATCACAAACATGGAACAGTAGTGATGTCTTACACATAGAAATACATTTAGAAAAGTTTTAAACTTTGCTTTTCTCAGTAAATAGATCCCATCTTTCACTGCGATTTCCAGCCCTAAATTTCATTCCCATTGTTTTTCTCTCTTTTATCCTACACTGTTTAATCTAACACCATGTCAATAACACACAGAGCAAGTCTGGACCATTTATCTATCTGTCTGTCTACCCATCCATCCTTTCATCCACCCATCTATCCATTCATTCATCCATCCATCCATTCCTCCACCCATCCATCCATCCTTTCATCTATCCATCCATCTGTGTAACTATCTATCTACTATTTCACAGTTCTATTTCACTACATTTCCCACTCTTTACAACAAGAGCAGTAACATTGATTACAAATTTAAAAATGAAAAATATCAATATAGAAATACATGTATGAAATTATCAAAAAATCAAATTAAATTAAAAACACATGTAAGAATAAAACAAGCAATGGATTAAAAGCTGTATAAAGAATATGAGCAGGATGATTTAAATTTGTTATAAAATTCAACATTTCAATTTTAGACTACAAGATACAATATGATGCATTTAAATTACAAATACAATATAATGCATTTAAATTACAAATACAATATGCAGTAAAATAGCAGTAATAGAGAATAGTGTAAGACGAGAGTGTTAATCAATAGAAATTTGATGCATATGTAGCCAAGCAAAAACATGTAATCACGTGCACACAATATATAGAGATTCTGGTGATCACTTCATGTCATCAGTGTGATTAGTGTAATCATCAGTGTGATTAGTGTAATCGTCAGTGTGATAAGTGTAATCGTCAGTGTGATTAGTGTAATCATCAGTGTGATTAGTGTAATCATCAGTGTGATTAGTGTAATCATCAGTGTGATTAGTGTAATCATTGGTGTGATAAGTGTAATCGTCAGTGTGATTAGTGTAATCGTCAGAGTGATTAGTGTAATCATCAGTGTGATTAGTGTAATCGTCAGTGTGATTAGTGTAATCATCAGTGCGATTAGTGTAATCGTCAGAGTGATAAGTGTAATCATCAGTGTGATTAGTGTAATCATCAGTGTGATTAGTGTAATCATCAGTGTGATTAGTGTAATCATCAGTGTGGTTAGTGTAATCGTCAGAGTGATAAGTGTAATCATCAGTGTGATTAGTGTAATCATCAGTGTGATTAGTGTAATCATCAGTGTGATTAGTGTAATCGTCAGTGTGATTAGTGTAATCATAAGTGTGATAAGTGTAATCATCAGTGTGATTAGTGTAATCATCGGTGTGATTAGTGTAATCATTGGTGTGATAAGTGTAATCATCAGAGTGATAAGTGTAATCATGGTGCTCTTGGCTACAATATAACTAGCATGGGAGAATCGGTCCGATATAAGTAAACGTGTGGTCGTGGAAATGACATCATTCTTACTACCATATTTCAAATTGTTAAGATACATGTAACTCTCTTGTTAGATAGACTAGGTAAGTAACTGGTTGTGGTAGTTCAGTGGTAGAACATTTGGAGGTTGTGAGTTTGAGCCCCATTCATGCCACATCAAACCTATGACATTAACATAGGTAGTGATTGCTCATTCACCAAACATTCGGTAATCAGAATTGAGAGTAATGCAACTTTTGGATATGACCATAAAAACAGAGGTCCCATGTCGCGGCAGGCATTGTCATGCTAAAGAACCCTCACTGCTACAGCCCCGAGCTTTGATAAATTACCTATCACGACATGTTTTACGCCACAAAAAGTCTCGATGCATTACATGTACTGGTATGATAACAGAGACCCAAACTGTCTCCATACTTCAGACTTGTTTCGTTTTAGTGTCTCAATGTTGACATGCTTGGTCATCATAGTTCCTTTCATACCAAATGTCCTGTGGGGATCCGGGTTAGAATATGTCCCCAGTACCCCTTGCTTGTCGTAAAAGGTGACTGAATGGGGTGGTCCTTCAGATGAGACCGCAAAAACCGAGGTCACCCTTCACAGCAGGTGTGGCACGATAAAGATCCCTCCCTGCTTGAAGGCCATAAGCGCCAAGTATAGGCCTAAATTTTGCAGCCCTTTACCAGCAATGTTGACGTCTCCATATGAGTGAAATATTCTCGAGAAGGACGTTAAACAATATTCAATCAATCAATCCATACCAAATATTTATCATGGCATTACTACTGTGTTTTTATATATACAAAGGTATAACTAAAATGTCAGTCTGTCAATATTCTTCAGAATCAATCAATGACATTACAATTCAGTATCAAAATACATACATTGTATCATAATTACTTAGGAATTACATATTTAAAAAATGTTGTCTCTAAAAACAAAATGTTGATTCTTGATTCAAGAAATGAATTAAATGCAATTGGGTAATTAAATAATAGTACCTGATTAGATCGACCTGATTATATTGACCTGATTACTAGATCGACTTTATTAGATTGACCTGATTAGATCGACCTGATTATATTGACCTGATTACTAGATTGACTTGATAAGATTGACCTGATTAGATCAACTTGATTAGATTGACCTGATTAGATCGACTTGATAAGATTGACCTGATTAGATCAACTTGATTAGATTGACCTGATTAGATCGACTTGATAAGATTGACCTGATTAGATTGACTTGATTAGATTGACCTGATTAGATCGATCTGATGATGTGTTGAGTACAGGTGAGATGTTACAGGTAATAAAAAGGGACCCCAAAAGCTTAGGAGTCCACTATAGAAAAAAATAATAGAAAATAAAACAAGAAGGCTGTTAAAGTCACACACACACATTAATCAGTGATCATTAAATTCTAACTACAGAGAAAATGATAGACAATAGAATAAGTTAAAGTCACACACACACTAACAGTGATTAAATTCTAACTACAGAGAAAGTGATAGACGATAAAATAAGTTAAAGTCACACACACATGTACACTAACAGTGATTAAATTCTAACTACAGAGAAAATGATAGATGATAGAATAAGTTAAAGTCACACACACACTAACAGTGATTAAATTCTAACTACAGAGAAAGTGATAGACGATAAAATAAGTTAAAGTCACACACACACTAACAGTGATTAAATTCTAACTACAGAGAAAATGATAGACGATAAAATAATTAAAAGTAAAATTGTTGAGTGTTGCGGAAAACATCAATCAATAAATCAATCACACACACACACACATTAATCAGTGATTAAATTCTAACTACAGAGAAAGTGATAGACAATAGAATAAGTTAAAGTCACACACACACACACTAAACAGTGAATGAACTCTACCACTGCACTAACAGCTTCTTTTGTCTCTGATTGGATGACTTCTTTTTCTGACTGATTAGTGTCTATCTGTGATTGGTTGGTATTAGCTGTTGGTGAAGCTGATTGGCTGGGGCCTGGCTCCTCCTCACTCTCCTCATCACTGACCTCTGACCCCGTTTTCACTTCGTCCTCTTTCCTCTCTTCTGATTCCTTCTTGACTTCCTCCTCTTTCCTCTCTTCTGATTCCTTCTTGACTTCCTCCTCTTTCCTCTCTTCCACTTTGTCTTTGTCCTTTTCTCCTTTGGAATCCACTGATTTTTTTCCCTCCTCCTGGTCTCCGTTGACCTGTAAAATTGTCTACTGTCTACGTTTCTACGACACTGAGTCAGTGTATGAAAGAGTACCAGTTTAATGCTATCTATCATCTAGCAGAAACCCTTATAAACAGACATTGTGATGAGAATAGGTCACAAAAGGGTCAGCCATTTTTTACTTAAATATGCACTACAAGTATGAATGAATCGAGGTTTTGATCCCTTAATTCATGATAGTCACCCTGTACAGGTAATTATCTATCTATGTATATTTATCTTTGTATGTGTGTGTTTTACCTAATTCACTTTCTTATAATGCACTTATCAAAATACCTGCCTATACTGAACCATTAGATGTACATTAACAACCCCTGATCTCTTCAAAACGGAAAACTTCTACTTCGTCAAAAGTTGCACGATTTGTATTTATTCAATGCATACTTTAAATTCACACTAATTTCTGTACACATCCTTTAAGGAGGCTCTTAACACCACGATTTATTTACTACTTTATGATACTAGGTCACAAGATGGTGATTTAAATATTTTGTGAAATAATTCGTATTGACCGGTTCATTTGTCTATCCTCGTAGCTCAGTGGACAAAGTATTGGGTTACTGACCAGCAGATCCCGAGTTTAAATCCACCAAAAATATTGTTCATATTTATTAAAATAAATGTATGAAAATCATGGGTTTTTTTAATCCAAAAATTACATTAATATTATTTGCCTTTTTGATGTATGTAGTTATTATATATTCAGTATATCTTTCATAATTAAATCATTTTGTGCTGATTTCAAGGTGTAGTGTCGAACCACCTTAAGTGAATACTGTACGTTTAGTCATTAATGAAACACAACTTTCTCAAGGGGAAATATGCTGACATTCCTTAATGCTAATCAATGAATAATTTTCCCCCTAGATATTTGTTACAAATCAATGTATGATTTCCCTCCTATATATTTGTTACACATCACATGCAGCTCTAGACATTCCATGCAGAAGCTATCTCTATATACATCAGCATCATCATTACATGCTAAACGCAGTTACCTCCTCTTGTTTCCGTGGTAACGGTCTTGGCTTTGGGACTGGTTTGCTATCACTTTCTTTTACAGCCTAAATCGTAAATATCAAATTACGATATTACTATATAACAATCAACTGTAACTCAATATCAAAACTGGATAGGTAACATACAACTTACCAGACTGAGAACATCATTTCTCAAGAAAACTATCACCATCACTGTTGAATTTTTAAATTTACACCAATAAAAACATTATAAAATTTCATTAAAGGAAGAAATCGAAGTTTTTGAAAACACTCGCTTACCTATTGCTACTGGTGGATGCTTTATAAGATTCCATTTGTACAACAACATCAAGAACAGAAATATTTCAAACAGCTTTTCTAATTTATCATAGACTTATCAACTTCATTTTGACTTTGAAAGACAAATAAATTATAAGAAAATTTAAACAAAATAAAGAAATTAAAAAATAATCAAAAACAAACAAAATAGAAAGAAAACCAAATTTGAATCACCATTCATATCTTTTTTGATTTGGAAAAATGAATTATCAATCTAAAAAAAAAAAATGCTGACCAAAGTTAAAGAAATTCTGTAAAAAAAAAATTATCCTTGTTTGAAAACTATAATAACACTTGATCACTTCTCACTATACATGACCCTACTCATCCTCTGCCAGAAATGTGACGCTTTGATCCACTCGAACTTTCAATCATTACCCTCCTTGACTCGCCTTTAACCTCTGACCTGTAACCTCTCAACCAACATGTGACCCCTGACCTGTGAATTCTGTACAGCTTTGTCTCCTTCCTCCTCACTTTCCTCTGACTCCGAAGACGATTCCTCCTCCTCCTTCTTCTCCTCTACAGAACAGAAATCATCACTTAGAACACTCCTCTACAGAACAGAAATCATCACTTAGAACACATGCACAAACAGGGGAGATTTAACAATAAAACTCACCAAGTTAAAAAATAATGTTTTAGTGAACACTGGCTTAAAAATCTTAAAATCAAATCTGATTATATACAGTCAGATATACTTATAGCTAAGTGTTGGCAATGTACAAGTTTGATTCGTTATAAACATAATATAGAATATATCAAAAAAGTTCATGATATGTTTTGAACTACAGGATTGCTGTAGGTATGAATTCATTATAAATGTGTTCATTATAAACATGTTTTACTGTACCGTACACAAATGCAATCATTCTTAAACACTCACACACACACACACATGTACTGTACATTAACAATAGATAGCTAAATACAAGAAAGAATTTCATGACAACAAATTGAAATTGATTCTTTTCAATGGAGTAGTCCCAAACATTATGCCACAACACTCACCTGAGGCACCTTGTACTACAGATAGAGTCCTTTTAGGCCACAGCACTCACCTGAGACACTTGTTTCTACAGATACAGTCTTAACAACATTTTCTGAGTGCTGATCATTTGAGCCTCTGTATCTAAGCTGTTTACTAAGCAGGGTTTGACACTAAGGCACGTCCGACCGACCGAGTCTACTAAATGATAGGTCAGGTCGGGTAAAATATCGATTTACTAGTCCGACTGGTCGTGTTGAAAAAATAAGCAAGAAACTTTAGTTTAAACCATAAGATATCTTATTTTTAACTAACAAAAATAACTGTAAAGAGTTTGCGAGCAATTTTGAACCGCGTGATGACAAAATCTCTATTTTTAGTTCTAATATATAAGTCGCTGTCGGAAGTGATGTTTTACGACATTTACTCTTTGTTAATGTGTGTAAAGCTATGTTTCGGATAAATAGATATAAACTTATTTATTTTCATTTAAAAAAACCAAAACAGATTATTTTAATTGAATATCAAATTAATAAATTACATCGTAAATAGCCATTTTTCGGTGTTGACACATGTGCGGGAATGTCTCGACTTCTCGTCCTCAAGGAAGGATGTTCCGAGAGAAAAAAAGGAATAGGTTGGGAAGAAACAAAACAGGGCTTGTGAAATAGAAATTTTGAGGCCATTTTATTCTAACAAATGGACTAAAGAATTTCTGTGCCGAGTAGAATTTAAAGAAACAGAAAATGTGTTTGAAAATAAAAGCATTAAATTGAATGATGAGACTAAAAGATGTTTTTGAGACAATTAAGTACGTTTTAGTTTAAACTTAACGTTTGTCATTTGAATTATGTACTTAAATATGGAGAAACCACCAGGGTTTTTTTCTCTGGTAAGGTTGGTCAGGGCTAGTTGATGTAAGGTCAGGTCTAGTAAAAATCATTTGAAGTAGCCCGACTGGTCTAGTGCTCAAAAAAGTAAATGTCAAACCCTGCTAAGACCAAAGAAAATTCACTGATCCAAATCAAACACGAACTATCACTTTTTCCAGTTTTGAAAAGAACTTTGTGGGAGAGAGTTCAAAAGTACTATTAGGTTTCTACTTAAAATGAGTTCAAGTGTGATAAAAAAAAAACCCCCGATATTTTACAATTAATTCTGATTACAATTATCATTTCCTTTGAATGTATGGCTATATAACTTTAACACAAAGTCAGCAATATTGATGATAAACCCAGACCTAATAGACTTGTATGTAATAATTCTTATTACAAGCCTGTCAGAGTTATTCTTATTACAAGCCTGTCAGAGTTATTCTTATTACAAGCCTGTCAGAGTTATTCTTATTACAAGCCTGTCAGAGTTATTCTTATTACAAGCCTGTCAGAGTTATTCTTATTACAAGCCTGTCAGAGTTATTCTTATTACAAGCCTGTCAGAGTTATTCTTATTACAAGCCTGTCAGAGTTATTCTTATTACAAGCCTGTCAGAGTTATTCTTATTACAAGCCTGTCAGAGTTTTTCTTATTACAAGCCTGTCCGAGTTATTCTTATTACAAGCCTGTCAGAGTTATTCTTATTACAAGCCTGTCAGAGTTATTCTTATTACAAGCCTGTCAGAGTTATTCTTATTACAAGCCTGTCCGAGTTATTCTTATTACAAGCCTGTCAGAGTTATCATATGTAATAATTCTTTTTACAAGACTGTCAGAGTTATTCTTATTACAAGCCTGTCAGAGTTATTCTTATTACAAGCCTGTCAGAGTTATTCTTATTACAAGCCTGACAGAGTTATATTCTTATTACAAGCCTGTCAGAGTTATTCTTATTACAAGACTGTCATAGTTATATTCTTATTACAAGCCTGTCAGAGTTATTCTTATTACAAGCCTGTCAGAGTTATTCTTATTACAAGCCTGTCAGAGTAATTCTTATTACAAGCCTGTCAGAGTTTTTCTTATTACAAGCCTGTCAGAGTTATTCTTATTACAAGCCTGTCGGAGTTGTCGCTCTTGATGACTATTGGTTACATCATTGGTAAGAAAAATGAACACTCTCGTGAGCAAGTGCGAGATTACCAGGACGTAAACAAAATGTTGACACTGTTACACCCCCCCCCCTTTCTTAAAAATAAAAACATAGTGAATTTTTAAATAAGATAACCATTGATGAAACTGCATTTTTAAAATGAAGTTTCTAATTAATACTAACATCAAAATTGACGGTTTTGAACTCCATCACACCTATTTTAAAAATTCCAAATATCATTGTTTTCTATCTGAAAACCATTAATTTTTTGTGATTTTTATAGTAGCTAAGATGGAGCTGAAAGATGTCAGTTGTATTAATTAGCGTTAAAAACGTCTTCTAAAATTTTAAAAAAAACTTGTACATTTTATGTAGTTTGACCAATGGATGTATTGGAAAAGAATGATGGGGGGGGGGGGGGGGGGGATACTTGTATGCTTACAAAGTCCATGCCATATGAACCTGTGCTAATTGCATGATAAAATGAACAAGAGGTACTGTGAGCAATGCTCACTAAGAATACCCCCCGCTTACCCCAATCTCCCAAAGGGTGTTGGTAATAGGTATAAACTACCTCTTTTCTGAATGTAAAAAACAAATGGCATGACAAACCGAACCATATTGCTACTTCGATGTCTAGTGCGCTTGACCTTTGACCTTTTGACCCCAAAATCAATAGGGAACATCTTCATCCCATGGGTAGTCCATATATATGATATGGTGACAGTAGGTGGAAAGGATAATGCTTTAGAGTCCAGAAACCATTGCGTCTACAGACGGACGGACGGACGGACAGACAGACGGACAACCTGATTCCAGTATACCCCTTCCCCCCACAACTTGTTGCGGGGGGTATAAATATCTGACAGTCTGACAGAGTAACTTTAAAAGCATATGAATCTCATTATTTGCAAGAAAAATTCTTTTGTTGGATGTGCATAGGTTTTTCCCTTCCACTACAGTTCTTGCAATTATATAATGCTTTATATTGGTCAAATTTGGCAAATTCAGTACCTGTGGTCCCTCACATAGTTAACAAGTTTTTCTTTTTTCTTGTTAAAATACTTAATTCTTTTTTACTTTAGAATTTTAATCAGTGTTGTAGTTTGCAGTAAATCAAAATTCATATTTGATGCAATATTACATATATATGCCTAATGTTTACATAATATATTGTTCCAGTAACTTTATGTGCCTTTAATTTGAAGAGTTCCACTTCAGTTTGCAGGCTACAGATAGATGAAGTTACGTGTCAAGCTTAAATGTTTGTTCCCTGTACCCCCTACATTTAGTAAATACCCCTTATTGTACCCCTGTTCTGTGTACTCCCTACATTTAGTGAATACCCCGTATTGTACCTCTGTTCTCTGTACTCCCTACATTTAGTGAATACCCCGTATTGTACCTCTGTTCTCTGTACTCCCTACATTTAGTGAATACCCGTATTGTACCCCTGTTCTCTGTACTCCCTGCATTTAGTAAATACCCCTTATTGTACCCTTGTTCTGTGCACCCCCTACAATTAGTAAATACCCCTTATTGTACCCCTGTTCTGTGTACCCCCCTACATTTAGTAAAGACCCCTTATTGTACCCCTGTTCTCTGTACTCCCTATATTTAGTAAATATTCTGTACCTCTGTTCTGTGTACTCCCTATATTTAGTAAATACCCCTTATTGTACCCCTGTCCTGTACTCCCTACATTTAGTAAATACCCCTTATTGTACCCTTGTTCTCTGTACTCCCTACATTTAGTAAATACGGTACCCCTTATTGTACCCCTGTTCTGTGTACTCCATACATTTAGTAAATACCCCTTATTGTACCCCTGTTCTCTGTACTCCCTACATTTAGTAAATACCCCTTATTGTACCCCTGTCCTGTACTCCCTACATTTAGTAAATACCCCTTATTGTACCCCTGTTCTCTGTACTCCCTATATTTAGTAAATATTCTGTACCTCTGTTCTGTGTACTCCCTATATTTAGTAAATACCCCTTATTGTACCCCTGTCCTGTACTCCCTACATTTAGTAAATACCCCTTATTGTACCCTTGTTCTCTGTACTCCCTACATTTAGTAAATACGGTACCCCTTATTGTACCCCTGTTCTGTGTACTCCATACATTTAGTAAATACCCCTTATTGTACCCCTGTTCTCTGTACTCCCTACATTTAGTAAATACCCCTTATTGTACCCCTGTCCTGTACTCCCTACATTTAGTAAATACCCCTTATTGTACCCCTGTTCTCTGTACTCCCTATATTTAGTAAATATTCTGTACCTCTGTTCTGTGTACTCCCTATATTTAGTAAATACCCCTTATTGTACCCCTGTCCTGTACTCCCTACATTTAGTAAATACCCCTTATTGTACCCTTGTTCTCTGTACTCCCTACATTTAGTAAATACGGTACCCCTTATTGTACCCCTGTTCTGTGTACTCCATACATTTAGTAAATACCCCTTATTGTACCCCTGTTCTCTGTACTCCCTACATTTAGTAAATACCCCTTATTGTACCCCTGTCCTGTACTCCCTACATTTAGTAAATACCCCTTATTGTACCCTTGTTCTCTGTACTCCCTACATTTAGTAAATACGGTACCCCTTATTGTACCCCTGTTCTGTGTACTCCATACATTTAGTAAATACCCCTTATTGTACCCCTGTCCTGTACTCCCTACATTTAGTAAATACCCCTTATTGTACCCTTGTTCTCTGTACTCCCTACATTTAGTAAATACGGTACCCCTTATTGTACCTCTGTTCTCTGTACTCCCTACATTTAGTAAATACGGTACCCCTTATTGTACCCCTGTTCTGTGTACTCCCTACATTTAGTAAATACGGTACCCCTTATTGTACCTCTGTTCTGTGTACTCCCCACATTTAGTAAATAACCTGTACCTCTGTTCCTCCTAATGACAATATATAGCATCATAAATACTAATTAAATTCTCCACTACAGGAGGGCAACATGAATAACAAGTAAATTCTACACTACAGGAGGGCATCACAAATAACTTCTACACTACATGAGGGCATCATGCAAGGTATAACAAATAAATTCTACACTACAGGAGGGCATCCTGAATAACAAACAAATTCTACACTACAGGAGGGCATCATGAATAACAAACAAATTCTCCACTACACAAGGGCATCGACACTACAGGAGGAAGACTCAGTTCCTGAAGGAATAATGTAAACCCTGTGTTAATCAGATCAGTTTCTGAAGGAATAATGTAAACCCTGTGTTAATCAGATCAGTTTTTATTCAGGTTTCCATGACAAACTTGTGTAGAACACTAGTACTGTACATATGCGATGGACATTACAAATTAAGCTAGCCTTTAAGTCTCTCAGTCGATCTATAGTGAATTTCATGTAAGCTATGAATCTCTCAGTCAATCGTTGGTGCATTTCACATATTAAGCTTCTCAAAGTCTCCCAGTCGATCGTTGGTGTATTTCACATATTAAGATTCTCCCAGTCAATAATTGGCGTATTTCACATATTAAGCTTCTCCCAGTCGATAAATAACCACTTTACAGTAACCCCACTAATGCGGGTTATGAATATTTTCTGCAATGCTTGCTTCTTTCATCACCCGATAAAACAGCAAAGATTCAATGGATTGACCTCTTCTGTTCAGCCCCCCACTGGTGAAAAACACTGCATATTACTCTGTAATTATCTACCCTGTGTATAGCACACAGTGAAACGAACATGTATAGTCACCGATCTTGTAACAGCCTTATCAACCATTCTCAGAGAAGAACATTAACAAAAAAAAAAAAACAAGCACGACTTTAACAACAGCAGTCAGAGGGGAAAAAGACTCCTTGATGAGGCAATAACTTGCATGCACAGAACACAGGAATATAACAGTTTTAGACAGACAATCAGTCTGATGATTTGAAAGAGTTAAGCAAAATGAAACCTGTTAGTTTGTGAAGATGTGACAATTCAGATTTGGTTATCATATCAATAGACACCTGAAATATGTGTGAGTGTGTGCAGGTGAGTATGTCAGGTTGTTGTGTGTGTGTGTGTACAGGTGAGTATGTCAGGCTGTTGTGTGAGTGTGTGCAGGTGAGTATGTCAGGTTGTTGTGTGTGAGTGTGTACAGGTGAGTATGTCAGGCTGTTGTGTGTGTGTACAGGTGAGTATGTTAGGCTGTTGTGTGTGTGTAGGTACAGGTGAGATTGTCAGGCTGTTGTGTGTGTACAGGTGAGTATGTTAGGCTGTTGTGTGTGTGTACAGGTGAGTATGTCAGGCTGTTGTGTGTGTGTGTACAGGTGAGTATGTTAGGCTGTTGTGTGTGAGTGTGTACAGGTGAGTATGTCAGGCTGTTGTGTGTGTGTACAGGTGAGTATGTCAGGCTGTTGTGAGTGTGTACAGGTGAGTATGTCAGGCTGTTGTGTGTGTGTAGGTACAGGTGAGTATGTTAGGCTGTTGTGTGTGTGTACAGGTGAGTATGTCAGGTTGTTGTGTGTGTGTGTACAGGTGAGTATGTCAGGTTGTTGTGTGTGTGTGTACAGGTGAGTATGTCAGGTTGTTGTGTGTGTGTGTACAGGTGAGTATGTCAGGTTGTTGTTGAGTGTGTGCAGGTGAGTATGTCAGGCTGTTGTGTGTGTGTACAGGTGAGTATGTCAGGTTGTTGTGTGTGTGTGTACAGGTGAGTATGTCAGGTTGTTCTGTGTGTGTGTACAGGTGAGTATGTCAGGTTGTTGTGTGTGTGTACAGGTGAGTATGTCAGGTTGTTGTGTGAGTGTGTACAGGTGAGTATGTCAGGTTGTTGTGTGTGTACAGGTGAGTATGTCAGGTTGTTGTTGTGTGTGTGTACAGGTGAGTATGTCAGGTTGTTGTTGTGTGTGTGTACAGGTGAGTATGTTAGGCTGTTGTGTGTGTGTACAGGTGAGTATGTTAGGCTGTTGTGTGTGTGTGTACAGGTGAGTATGTCAGGTTGCTGTGTGTGTGTACAGGTGAGTATGTCAGGTTGTTGTGTGTGTGTACAGGTGAGTATGTCAGGTTGTTGTGTGTGTGTGTACAGGTGAGTATGTCAGGTTGTTGTGTGTGTGTACAGGTGAGTATGTCAGGCTGTGTGTGAGTGTGTACAGGTGAGTATGTCAGGCTATTGTGTGTGTGTACAGGTGAGTATGTCAGGTTGTTATGTGTGATTGTGTACAGGTGAGTTTTTCAGGCTGTTGTGTGTGTGTACAGGTGAGTATGTCAGGTTGTTGTGTGTGTGTACAGGTGAGTTTTTCAGGCTGTTGTGTGTGTATACAGGTGAGTATGTCAGGTTGTTGTGTGTGTGTACAGGTGAGTATGTCAGGTTGTTGTGTGTGAGTGTGTACAGGTGAGTTTTTCAGGCTGTTGTGTGTGTGTACAGGTGAGTATGTCAGGTTGTTGTGTGTGTGTACAGGTGAGTTTTTCAGGCTGTTGTGTGTGTATACAGGTGAGTATGTCAGGTTGTTGTGTGTGTGTGAGTGTGTACAGGTGAGATTGTCAGGTTGTTGTGTGTGTGTACAGGTGAGTATGTCAGGTTGTTGTGTGTGTGTACAGGTGAGTATGTCAGGTTGTTGTGTGTGAGTGTGTACAGGTGAGTATGTTAGGCTGTTGTGTGTGTGTACAGGTGAGTATGTCAGGTTGTTGTGTGTGAGTGTGTACAGGTGAGTATGTCAGGCTGTTGTGTGTGTGTACAGGTGAGTATGTTAGGCTGTTGTGTGTGTGTACAGGTGAGTATGTCAGGTTGTTGTGTGTGTGTACAAGTGAGATTGTCAGGTTGTTGTGTGTGTGTACAGGTGAGTATGTTAGGCTGTTGTGTGTGTGTACAGGTGAGTATGTTAGGCTGTTGTGTGTGTGTACAGGTGAGTATGTCAGGCTGTTGTGTGTGTGTACAGGTGAGTATGTCAGGTTGTTGTGTGTGTGTACAAGTGAGATTGTCAGGTTGTTGTGTGTGTGTAGGTACAGGTGAGTATGTTAGGCTGTTGTGTGTGTACAGGTGAGTATGTCAGGTTGTTGTGTGTGTGTACAGGTGAGTATGTCAGGTTGTTGTGTGTGTGTACAAGTGAGATTGTCAGGTTGTTGTGTGTGTGTACAGGTGAGTATGTTAGGCTGTTGTGTGTGTGAGTGTGTACAGGTGAGTATGTCAGGTTGTTGTGTGTGTATACAGGTGAGTATGTTAGGCTGTTGTGTGTGTGTACAGGTGAGTATGTCAGGTTGGTGTGTGTGTGTACAAGTGAGATTGTCAGGTTGTTGTGTGTGTGTGAGTGTGTACAGGTGAGTATGTCAGGCTGTTGTGTGTGTACAGGTGAGTATGTCAGGCTGTTACACACCTGGTTTAGCTGCCTGTGGTAGTGGCCGTTTCCCTTGGGGTGAGGGTTTAGGGGGGTGAGTGGCACTGAGAGAATTGACATTTTTTGCGTTACTAGTGAGTGCTGGCAAAGTTCGGTTTAATGATGGTGCCTGAAAGGAAAAAAAAATTATATTAATCTAAATAAGCAAATGATTTAATTCATTCATAAAACATAATTATGTATTTTTTTGTTGATATACTAAAACATTTAATGTATTAGATTAATTACACTTCCTGGAAATCTGTTACTGATTTGTTTATGCATATACATGTAGTTACATCAGAAATCTAGGACACCAATTAAATTACAGGACAGTGGTTACCAAATTAAAATATATTCTAAGAATATTCTCTGAACCAGTCAGAAGGACTGTTTCCCAATGTATAAAGGGAGGACCTAAAGTGCTGTTACCAGTGTATAAATGGTGTACCTAAAGTGGCATACAGATCAGCATTTTCCACGTTGATAAAAAGACTTGGAAAGTGTATTTAACTCAATGAAGAGTATTTTGAAGGATTGATGTTAACATTTTTAAGCTAACAACGTTGTATTTTTAATAACACATCAATATTCAGAACTTCTCATACATGTATTTCAGCACCAACTTCCAATTCTATAATCAATACTTAAATTTAGAATGTTGTCTAATTCAAAAGTGTGGATTTCACCCCTTCAGAATGTATAATCTTTAAACAATGCTATGATTCTTATTTCAGCATCGTGACATCATGCTGATTTTTATAGGGTAACTCATGAGAGCTTGTGTCACTTTTTTGATGGTGAAATCATACTTCATACGAGGTATTTTAATGAGTCATTAAATAGAATTTTTGGTGTAACGATCCACCTTAATTTGGACTATAATTATTTTCAGTAAATGTGAATACATAGTTATCTACCCTTTGTCGAATGAAATTATGCTCCAACTTAGAATGTTTGTGTCCTTCGAAAGAAAGCCTTTCCACAAATAACGAGTACACCTAATCAAGTTAATAAATTTCTCTAACACAACACGGCACCAAAATTAAAAAACTGTAATTGATAAATCACTCAAACTCTCTGCCTGATTTTGATCGTTTATTACGTGGGCGGCTACAGAAGTTTTCTGACACATGACTTCTGACTGATTTATTACGCAGGGCTCGAAATTAACATATGCCCGTCAGTCTGTGACTGGTTAAAAGTCTGGCGGACTGACTGACATTTGTTTTAGTTATTCCAATGGGACTGATTAATTTTCTAAAGCATCATTTTGGAAATTATACTTTTGAAATTTATACACACATTTGGCATGCTTCGATATGTAGATATCAGAGGAATCTGATTTGTAAATATAAATCCCACATTTAAGTGTTACAATATTGTCTGAGGCATATTGAGTTAAATTTCATTTTAATAACATTAACGAAATATGTTTAATTATTTCTGGGAAAACTCTGTTGGACTGGTAAATTTTTCTGCGGACTCGTTGAAATTATACCCTATCAGTCCGGCTGGACTGGTGACACAAAAAGTTAGCTTCAAGCCCTGTTACGTGGACGGCTACAGAAGTTTTCTGACACACGACTTCTGACTGATTTATTACATGGACAACTACTGAAGTTTTCTGACACACGACTTCTGACTGATTTATTACGTGGACAGCTACTGAAGTTTTCTGACACACGACTTCTGACTGATTTTATTATTACGTGGACAGCTATTGAAGTTTTCTGACACACGACTTCTGACTGATTTTATTATTATGTGGACAGCTACTGAAGTTTTCCGACACACGACTTCTGACTGATTTTATTATTACGTGGACAGCTACTGAAGTTTTCTGACACACGACTTCTGACTGATTTTATTATTACGTGGACAGCTATTGAAGTTTTCTGACACACGACTTCTGACTGATTTTATTATTATGTGGACAGCTACTGAAGTTTTCCAACACACGACTTCTGACTGATTTTATTATTACGTGGACAGCTACTGAAGTTTTCTGACACACGACTTCTGACTGATTTTATTATTACGTGGACAGCTACTGAAGTTTTCTGACACACGACTTCTGACTGATTTTATTATTACGTGGACGCCTACAGAAGTTTTCTGACACTTCTGGTTAATCATTTATTACGTGGACAACTACTGAAGTTTTCTGAATAATTACCCGTTTGATAGTCTCCTGCCGCCGCCGATCTCTGGCCCCGAAGCTCCCACCAAGGTCCACAGAGCCGTCAACCTTTATCGATTGATTGAGGTTGGTTTTGTTCAGATTTTCATTTTCATCCTCCTCTTCTGAGGGCAGGCTGTCCATGTCGCCGTTCTGAAGGCGGAGATGTGCCAGTACTATCATGTGACATCCCCCACAGGCGACCTACAAATAAAATAAGGTCACTCCTAAAACAAGAAATAAATCTGGAAACCTACAGATAAAGCAAGGTCACTTCTAAAACAAAACGTAACTATGGAAACCTATATACAGATAAAACATTAAGTCACTTACTGGAGAAGTATTGATTAAAGCACCTGTAACAAAGATAAACTTACTGGAGAAGTACTGATTAGAGTACCTGTTTGAGATAGACTTACTCGAGAAGTACTGATTAAAGCACCTGTTTGAGATAGACTTACTTGAGAAGTACTGATTTAAGTACCTGTTTGAGATAGATTTACTTAAGTACTGATTAAAGCACCTGTTTGAGATAGACTTACTTGGGAAGTACTGATTAAAGCACCTGTTTGAGACTGACTTACTTGGCTGACATTAAACCTGCTGAAGCGCTCAGATTTCCTTGGGATGAATTGATTTGAGTAGTTTTCCTGATTAAGCCCCAATTTCCCATGACGTGCATCTCCAAATGTGAACAATTGACCTCTCTCTACAACAAACATTGTCAAATTGTTTTTAATATAATTTCATAATGGAATTTATTCTAGGCGGTGGCAAACAGAAATCCTCATTGAATACCCCACTCTGTTTGAGAAGCATTTATTTCTCATCTCTCCCGAGATGTATCCAATGGTCACAGGTAATAACAATGATATGATAAATCACAGGTAACAACATTTCATAGCTTTGGGTAGTCAAAACAAAAATATTCCAATCATTGGTGCCTCTTTATAATGCTTTCCAAAGAATACGAAGACTTGTTACCTGTAATTAAAGTGTTACCTGTAATTAAAGTGTCACCTGTAATTAAAGTGTTACCTGTAATTAAAGTGTCACCTGTAATTAAAGTGTTACCTGTAATTAAAGCTGTATGATTTTCCCCAGCGGCTATCTGTGTGACCTTGAACTTGAAATTGAGACTGTGAGGTGACGTGGAATTCTGTACTCTTGTTCCGTGACCCAGCTGTCCATGACTGCCCTCTCCAAACGTGTAAATTTTGCCACACTCTGAAAAACAATCAGTGAAGCTAAAATATCACAAGATATCTCTACTTATCAAACACTATCATTGTTGTCAATATCCTGAGATATCTACTTATCAAACACTATCATTGTTGTCAATATCCCGAGATATCTACTTATCAAACACTATCATTGTTGTCAATATCCTGAGATATCTATTTATCAAACACTATCATTGTTGTCAATATCCCGAGATATCTACTTATCAAACACTATCATTGTTGTCAATATCCTGAGATATCTATTTATCAAACACTATCATTGTTGTCAATATCCCGAGATATCTATTTATCAAACACTATCATTGTTGTCAATACCCTGAGATATCTACTTATCAAACACTATCATTGTTGTCAATACCCTGAGATATCTATTTATCAAACACTATCATTGTTGTCAATACCCCGAGATATCTATTTATCAAACACTATCATTGTTGTCAATATCCCGAGATATCTATTTATCAAACACTATCATTGTTGTCAATATCCTGAGATATCTATTTATCAAACACTATCATTGTTGTCAATATCCTGAGATATCTATTTATCAAACACTATCATTGTTGTCAATATCCCGAGATATCTACTTATCAAACACTATAATTACTGATGTTGATATCATAAGAGACATACGGTATCTATATATTAAACAATCATTCTCGCAATGATCTCGGTTAGAGGTCCTCAGTACCCCTTGATTGTCTCAAGAGGCAACTAAATGGGGAGGTCCTTCAGACGAGACCACAAAAACCAAGGCCCCGTGTCACAGCAGGTGTGACACGATAAAGATCCCTCCCTGCTCAAAGGCCGTAAGCGCCGAGCATCTGCCTAAATTTTGCAGCCCTTCACTGGCAATGGTGACGTCTCCATATGTATTGAGTGAAAAATTCTCGAGAAGAACATTAAACAACCAATAAACAAACAAAATTATAAATGTCACGATCACAAGATATTAATATATCAAATGTAATAATTATAAATGTCACTATCACAAGATATTAATATATCAAATGTAATAATTATAAATGTCACGATCACAAGATATTAATATATCACATGTAATAATTATTGATGTCAATATCATAAGATATTAATATATCAAATGTAATAATTATAAATGTCACGATCACAAGATATTAATATATCAAATGTAATAATTATAAATGTCACGATCACAAGATATTAATATATCAAATGTAATAATTATAAATGTCACGATCACAAGATATTAATATATCAAATGTAATAATTATAAATGTCACTATCACAAGATATTAATATATCAAATGTAATAATTATAAATGTCACGATCACAAGATATTAATATATCAAATGTAATAATTATAAATGTCACTATCACAAGATATTAATATATCACATGTAATAATTATTGATGTCAATATCATAAGATATCTACATATCAAACACAATCGGTGACATTAACATAAAAAAATATCTACACATTACATTAATTATTATCAGAATGATATTATGAAATCATAAAGCCCTTAACCATCTGCACTTTATCATTTGTCACACAGGTGCCAAGAAAAGGACAAGGTCACAATCATCCCACAAGTGAGATGGCGTTATAAATGCATTCACTTTTTCACATTCAAAATGGCTAGTCACAAAATATTTGAATAAAATTCATCAGACCACATTTACACTTGCAGTTCATAGCTTTAAGGTAGTCAAAATCAAGTCATCTGTGCCTCTTCATAATACTGAGAATTCTGATACAAAAATAGCTTGGTCATGGACAACAACACGACAGCTCTCTTTTGGATAGCCAGCCAATGACAAACAGGGATGGATAGATCTCAGGAATGCTCTATATATAAAGGGTGCTACGGGTAGTAAGCTTCATGCTGAACAGATATCAGACAAAGTGACTGCTGGGTAATATCTCAGCCATGTTTAACAGATATCTGACAAAATGACTGCTGGGTAATATCTCAGTCATGCTGAACAAATATCAGACAAAATGACTGCTGGGTAATATCTCAGTCATGTTTAACAGATATCAGACAAAATGACTGCTGGGTAATATCTCAGTCATGCTGAACAGATATCAAACAAAGTGACTGCTGGGTAATATCTCAGTCATGCTGAACAGATATCAAACAAAGTGACTGCTGGGTAATATCTCAGTCATGCTGAACAGATAGCAGACATGAAGAGTGCTGGGTAATATCTCACAAGACTATAAGAAATTTATAAAGAAGTCGAAAAATGAATATTTGAACAAATGTGGGACCCCCCCCCCCTTCCTCCCCAATCATACACAAGGTTTCCATATCATGTCCATTTACTGGTCAGGATTACAGTGTGGGTTACCTTATGGAGTCTGTTTACTGTGTGACCACTAAATGCCACAAACTGGGCTCTCTGTGATGTCCACTTACTGGTCAGTACTACAGTGTGTGACCCTCCACAGAACACTGATCTGCCCTTTTCTGGAATGTCCACTTACCGGTCAGTACTACAGTGTGTGACCCTCCACAGGCCACTGATCTGCCCTTTTCTGGAATGTCCACTTTCCGTGGTATGAAGGCTTGATCGCAGTCATCTCCCAATCCCAGCTTTCCACCGTCGCTTTCTCCAAATGTAAACACCTCTCCGTTTTCTACAAAATCCAAATTCTTCCATAAAATGCATTAAGTGTTATCACTTGCAGTTTTACCACTACACACCTTGAAGAACTTTTAACAGAATGTCCATCAAAAATTTGAATTCATTTTTTTTATTATTAATTTCACAGAACTATAGTTACTGTATCAAATTATCATGACTATGTAGTCAGTTTTTTGACATGTATTTTTGAGCCATATCTTTCAGGAGAAGCTCCGTGCTCAACAATTATATCACATACATCACATTGCTTCCCTCTGAGCCAATCAGAGACAAGAAGTCACTGAGAACTTGTGAAGCTTTTTGTCGTGTCTACTCATACCTCTGAGTACAGGAGACTGAGAATTTTTTATGTTGCAATCCAAAGATTTTATAACGCATGTAATTAAGGTAACCATGGATAATGTGAGAGTTTGTAAAATTGAACAGAAACTGGCACAGAGCCAGAAAGAAAATGAAGTGCACACAAAATATGGCAAAGGGGCTGGGAGCCGCCAGTGGGTCCAGGGCCCAGGGAGCGAAGACCCCGGAAGCTTCTAGGTTTTACCAATGATGAAATGACCTAATTTCTGTGCATAGAAACAGAGTTTTTTGTCAATTTCCAAACCCAAAAGAATTCACAAAATTATTTTCTAAAGTGTTTTATTATGCCAACTTACCATGTGTACTTGGACTGACTTTACATTTGTTTTACAGTTATTTTTTGAGGCATGGATAATTTAACGGCAAAAATCTCTCTCTCTCAAATGATGTGTACGCATTTGCGTACTTCGTATGGGCAGCTACGCGCCCGGGAATCACCTGTAACAATGTTCGTGTGGTAGTATATACGAGGACTGTACCTGTAACAATGGCCGTGTGGTAGTAAATATGAGGACTGTACCTGTAACAATGGCCGTGTGGTAGTAGCCACAGGCCACGCTGATGACCTTGTGGTCTGTTTTTAGTAAGGTCGGCTTGGGCTGGTCTTCCGTGTCTCCCATACCAAGCTGTCCTTCACTGCTCCCTCCCCACACATAGAGGTCTCCATCAGCTGGAATAGAACACAGTCATTATACATCATAAACACATCCCCCTCCCCACACACACACACACAACATAAACACATCCTCCCTCCCCACACATAGAGGTCTCCATCAGCTGGAATAGAACACAGTCATTACACTTCATAAACACATCCCCCTCCCTACACACACACAACATAAACACATCCTCCCTCCCCACACATAGAGGTCTCCATCAGCTGGAATAGAACACAGTCATTTCATCATAAACACATCCCCCTCGCCACACACACACAACATAAACACATCCCCCTCCCTACACACACACACACACACACACAACATAAACACATCCTCCCTCCCCACACATAGAGGTCTCCATCAGCTGGAATAGAACACAGTCATTTCATCATAAAACATAACCTACAACACCCCGCTCCATATTATATCAATCATCAACTAATTAAGTATAATTGTGTAAATCTTAATTAACATTACTACATTAAAGATATTGTATGTGTACTGTAAAACATCCTTAAAACAAACTGTTTTCCGTCTCCCTGGAGGTTCGCTACAACTGTGTTTTACTGTATAATAAAGTTTGGTTATAATGAACTGTTTACAATGTCCCTGGAGGTTTGCTATAACCCTGTTTTACTGTATAATAAAGTTTGGTTATAATGAACTGTTTTCCATGTTTTTAGAGGAGTTCATATTCAAAGGGGTTCATATCTCAGCAGGAGTAAAATTCTAGCAAGGTTCACAAATCAATGGGGGCCACATTTCAGCAGGGTTCACAGTTTGTTCATAGTCTGGTGGGGTTCATATTTTTAACAGAACTCAGTACAGCTGGATTAATATTTCAGCAGGTTCATATTTCAGCGGGTTTCACATTTTAGCCCCTGATCCACACTTTAGAGAGTGGCAGAGTTGTGTGCCCCTGATACAAACCTGCGAGAGCGACGGAGTGATCTGCCCCTGATACAAACCTGTGAGAGCGACGGAGTGATCTGCCCCTGCTGCCAGTGCTGTGTATTGTCGTGGTTCACACTCCACTTTGATTGGTGAGTTACTGCTGGGAATGTCTTCTACTCCCAGCTGTCCATCACCATTGGCACCAAATGTGTATAGACTGCCTGATTCTGAAACAAATGTAGATCATTGGCAAACTGTGAGCTCATGGAATACAAAATTTCTATTTAATACATAGACGTTACCCCTAATACATTTCCCCGTCTCCTCCTGTAATAGTATAAGTCTAGAGAGTAGTCATGTGACTACTGTTGTGTCAATATATTGTGACCCAACTCTTATTATCGACAACTTTATTTGTGATTAATTTACCAGATAATCTGAAACAAATATCAGAGACATTGCAGGACTGGTTCATGGCACAAAATATTTGTGACGCCATGGTTCTCACGAATCTCAGGGAAATTTCTCGCATGAAAATATAAGTTGGTTTACAGTAACAATCATGTTGGGACTGTCACTACTGTTTGTCTGTCAATACAGCGCACAGGGAAATGTTTCCCCTGTTTATTTTCCCTCCTTTCACCCTCGTTGTCAGTAAGTGAATTTAAGACAGGGCAAAATAGTGTTCTGTCTTTGTCTGGGAGGCAAAACCGTCTGCATGGATAGAAGGGCAAAAATAACCCTGTATACCGACTATCAATCATGTGGCTACCTCACAGGGAATTTAAATGAGGGAAGAGGGGTTGTGAACCAAAAAGATATCTTTTCTTCCCTATGAAATGGGACATGCACATACACACACACCCAAAAGGCACAAAATGATCCTGTTTGTTGAAGATTTCCAAAGAGATGGCAATCATGTGGGGTTGTATCCCCCATAACCCCCACTATAGATACATGTATGTCACAGAGCCATGTGACTACCATTGTGTTACTGTTATCAGTCAATACTATAAAGGTCTATAGTGACTCACCAGTCAATACGACAGATTTCTGTAGTGACTCACCAGTCAATATGACAGACTTCTGTAGTGACTCACCAGTCAATACGACAGATTTCTGTAGTGACTCACCAGTCTATATGACAGACTTCTGTAGTGACTCTCCAGTCAATATGACAGACTTCTGTAGTGACTCTCCAGTCAATATGACAGACTTCTGTAGTGACTCACCAGTCAATATGACAGACTTCTGTAGTGATATTTGTATGACTCACCAGTCAATATGACAGACTTCTGTAGTGATATTTGTATGACTCTCCAGTCAATATGACAGACTTCTGTAGTGACTCACCAGTCAATATGACAGACTTCTGTAGTGATATTTGTATGACTCACCAGTCAATATGACATACTTCTGTAGTGATATTTGTATGACTCACCAGTCAATAGGACAGACTTCTGTAGTGATATTTGTATGACTCACCAGTCAATAGGACAGACTTCTGTAGTGATATTTGTATGACTCACCAGTGGCTACTATAGTATGAATCCTTCCACAGGCTACCAAGGTCACCTTCTCTGGTTTCAGCTCTAAATATAGTACAATATACCATGAAAATATTAGCTAGTACTTAGTTACATTATCTAAAAGATCAGGTATATATATGATGTGCAATATTTCATGACATTACTGTAACAATATTATCATCAATAACATTACATTTATCAACTGGTTAATAGCCAAGTTCATGATGCACTACGACCTTAACTAAGACTGGGCGATACCTACCTATGAACAGAATTACCAGTCAATAAGTATCGTATCATACTAAACAATTCAAACTATTATATATAAGTACAGCATGCTGACAAGGTCAATCTACAGTTTTACTGCACTAACCAAGAGCACAATATTGACTGATCACTATATAATCACAGTAGTACTGACTTGCACTGGCCATTAATCACTTCTAACATGACTTGTACTGACCACTAATCACTTCTAACATGACTTGTACTGACCACTAATCACTTCTAACATGACTTGTACTGACCACTAATCACTTCTAACATGACTTGTACTGACCACTAATCACTTCTAACATGACTTGTACTGGCCATTAATCACTTCTAACATGACTTGTACTGACCACTAATCACTTCTAACATGACTTGTACTGACCACTAATCACTTCTAACATGACTTGTACTGACCATTAATCACTTCTAACATGACTTGTACTGACCACTAATCACTTCTAACATGACTTGTACTGACCATTAATCACTTCTAACATGACTTGTACTGGCCATTAATCACTTCTAACATGACTTGTACTGACCACTAATCACTTCTAACATGACTTGTACTGACCACTAATCACTTCTAACATGACTTGTACTGGCCATTAATCACTTCTAACATGACTTGTACTGACCACTAATCACTTCTAACATGACTTGTACTGACCACTAATCACTTCTAACATGACTTGTACTGACCATTAATCACTTCTAACATGACTTGTACTGACCACTAATCACTTCTAACATGACTTGTACTGACCATTAATCACTTCTAACATGACTTGTACTGGCCATTAATCACTTCTAACATGACTTGTACTGACCACTAATCACTTCTAACATGACTTGTACTGACCACTAATCACTTCTAACATGACTTGTACTGGCCATTAATCACTTCTAACATGACTTGTACTGACCACTAATCACTTCTAACATGACTTGTACTGACCACTAATCACTTCTAACATGACTTGTACTGACCACTAATCACTTCTAACATGACTTGTACTGACCACTAATCACTTCTAACATGACTTGTACTGACCACTAATCACTTCTAACATGACTTGTACTGACCATTAATCACTTCTAACATGACTTGTACTGACCACTAATCACTTCTAACATGACTTGTACTGACCACTAATCACTTCTAACATGACTTGTACTGACCACTAATCACTTCTAACATGACTTGTACTGACCACTAATCACTTCTAACATGACTTGTACTGACCACTAATCACTTCTAACATGACTTGTACTGACCACTAATCACTTCTAACATGACTTGTACTGACCACTAATCACTTCTAACATGACTTGTACTGACCACTAATCACTTCTAACATGACTTGTACTGGCCATTAATCACTTCTAACATGACTTGTACTGACCACTAATCACTTCTAACATGACTTGTACTGACCACTAATCACTTCTAACATGACTTGTACTGACCACTAAACACTTCTAACATGACTTGTACTGACCACTAATCACTTCTAACATGACTTACTTTTCACACAGCATGGTTTGGTGGACACTTTTATTGAATCCACACCCAGCTGACCCCAGTCATTCATCCCAAACGTGAAGAGGCGCCCACTCTCTGTTACAGGGATAAAAAAAAGATATAATTAGATAATATAATGTATCTAATGATGAACAATGTATATATAACATTGTGCAATTTACACAAACATTCAACTTCTAGAAGCAATTGAAATTTATGTGTTGCAATATCAGTACATTTATCTATGTATCATGTTAATAATCAGGCGTACCGCAACAGTAATCATCTTAATGACTAACGAGCTTGTTCATTCAGATTCTCACAAAAGTATTCTGAATTTAGATAGCTAGGCATTGCTATTTTGTCTTGTGATATATATAATTTAGCATTTTAATTTCTAAGTAAAAATTAACACATCTTTGAAATGATCAAATACTGCAATGAGATTACTAATCATTTCCAGTTGTTCAGAGAATATGACAGTAATAATTTGTATTGTTATCCTTTCATATAAATTAGATGAATTTGATTGGTTTAGAAACAGTCATTAAAAAGTACTGTTCCCTCTTGCATGCCTAAACCACACCTTCCGGGTAAAAGTGCATAGCAACGGTTGACAATGCATGACAACAGGTAACAGTATAAAAATTGTTAACTGCACAGAATGATTATGTGTACAGTTCAGTGTTTAGAACATGTAGAATATATACTGAAAAACATTCAGTATAACATAGAAAATATCACACGTTTTGTAGGGCAACATGTGGAATTGTCACCCGTTTTACATTGTATCACAATTAAGCAGGAAAAATGATGAAACTGTACCTGTGGCCAGTGCTGTGTGTTCGTCGCCACATACTACAGCATTGACCTTGTCACCTCTGACCCAGAACTTGTTGGGTATATTATCCGCAAATCGACTCCTCCCAAAAGTGAAAACTGCTCCCGACTCTGTAAAATCAAGAAAAGATTAAATCAAACCTGATATCGTAATGATGGAGTTCTAAACTTCTAAGTGTGCAACGTTTAAAGTCTGAAAGGATCAAAGCAGGGTAAAACAAGATAAAAACCATTGGGGGGGATTTGGTTTTAGTCTTTACAAAAAGCTGATCCATATTCATTGTAGGTTATCACTTTTGGCCTAACAAATGCAATAAAAAAAAAGTTGTTTTTGCCACATCGCAATGCCTTCAGTATGTGAAAAAAGGAGGAAGCCTTTATTAGATCTCTTACTACAATGCAGCGTGGTACATTGTATTGTGTGTGTTATTGTCAACTACTATTTTTGTAATTGTAATATCTGTTCTCAATCACTTTGGGGCTAATCCCATACTTGCTTACTAACCAGCTAACAATTTTTTTTATTTGCAACACTAAAACATGTCACAAATGTATGGTATCAAAATTATAAAAAGGAAATCTGAGAAGGGGGGGGGGGCGGGGGGGGGGGGGGGGGGAGGGGGGGGGGGCAGCTATACTGTTGTGTAATCCAGCAGTTAAAAAAAAATATCTAAACTTAGCATGCTTTTATACGTGGCACATGTATTTGAGTCTGATTACTGTACTCAGAACAAAGTCTGCTACCTCGAGATATAATCCACTTGTTTGAGTCTGTGTACTGGGAATTCACTTATACATAAATGCCTTTCATATAAAGTATGGATAGGCATCTTAACTAGATTATATCGCAGGAAAATATACACATTTTTATACAATATAAAAAAAAAATATTCAAAAGGTGAAAATAAAAGAGAATTTGAACCATGACAAAAAGGAACCTCAGAACACAGTGACAGTGGTGTAGCTTACTGAGCTACTCGACACACAGTGACAGCGGTGTAGCTGTCTGAGCTACTCGACACACAGTGACAGTGGTGTAGCTGACTGAGCTACTCGGCACACAGTGACAGTGGTGTAGCTGTCTGAGTTACTCGACACACAGTGACAGTGGTGTAGCTTACTGAGCTACTCGACACACAGTGACAGTGGTGTAGCTGTCTGAGTTACTCGACACACAGTGACAGTGGTGTAGCTTACTGAGCTACTCGACACACAGTGACAGTGGTGTAGCTTACTGAGTTACTCGACACACAGTGACAGTGGTGTAGCTTACTGAGCTACTTGACACAGTGACAGTGGTGTAGCTTACTGGGCAGTGAAATTGATGAATGGCTGTGATGTGACTGTGATGTGACTGTGATGTGACAATCTGATTAAAATGTGTAGTGACATATAACAATTACAGAGCGGATCAAAGATCTGATTTTAATCAGACTGGTGAGATGAATAACAGATGATGAGGAAGAAACGTCCCCATTAGTATCAGCCACATACTATACTGTTATCATATTGAATATATACAATAACATATTAGTATAACATATTGTAGTAGAGGAGAGGAGAAAATCTTGGCCTGGCAGGAATCAAACCCAGGACCCCTGCATTACTAGTCAGGTGCTCTAACCACATGGCAAGTATAGCCTTAACTACTACATTTCTCCTTCCTTCAATTTGTTTTTGTCATCAAAAGTACACAACATAAGATTTTCTTTTTTTGCCCCTGGCAGGACAACCTGCAGTTGTGGTCAACGGCCCCAACTGTAGTATAGGAGAGGTGAAAATTTGTGACTGGACCGAGAATCGAACCCGGAACCCCTGCATCACTAGCCAGGTGCTCTAACCACTGAGCTATCCTTGCCGATGTCCACGGTCTGTATAGCCCTATAAACTACTACTATATCAATTATTACATGGCATTTTCACATACAATGTTAACCCAATCTGATTAAAATCAGATCTTTGATCCACTCCATTATTGTTATGTCGGGTGGCGGATCAAATATCTGATTTTAATCAGATTGATGTTAACCAGAAATCATTTTATATCAGCCATCACACACCACATATTTTTACTAAATCATGCACTTATAGAAAATATAGAATACAAGATAGTTATATAACTAAATAGCCATGATCAATCTCATGTAAAGTAATAGCAGCATTCCACACTTCATGTGATGCAATATTGCATTGAAGCAGAACAGTATTAATTCTGGTGATTGCTTGAAATTGAAACTAGAGGATTTATCATAAATTACGATCATCAATTTCAGATTTCTTTTCAAACTCTTGCTATGAAAGAAGAACTATGTGCAGAAATATGTGACAATTTATCCCCCCCCCCCCCCTTCTCATTTTGAGAAACGTAAATTCGCACTAGATGCATAAATCCGTGTAATGCAGCATTTGGTGGGGAGTTGAACATGTTGCTGTTGTTCAGGGTGTTACCTCCCGTGCCCCCAACAGTCCCCCCATGGGCAGCTTGAGCTCGGCGGCGCCCGCCGGACAAGTTTAGACTTACCAGGAATCTCCGAGTCGTCCCCGGCCGCCATTACTGTATCCTAAACAACATTCTACAAGTACCCGGATGTTTACATTTTAATACCAACACGTGCGTTTGTTTATCATTGTGAAAGACACGCCCACATTCGATAATTCTCGATATCACATCGTGCTTTATTTATATAGCATACTTGATTCTGATAAAATCCGGCCGGGGTATACCCGGCGACTCGCTAAGGGATCGAGTGACTTTAAACTGAGAATAGACCTGAGTCTAAATTTCAAATCCAGCTAACTTTCGAAAAAAAATTCATAAACAAATAAAATTTTCAGTGTAGGCCTATATATCTGTTTGCATTCTAATTTTCTATAAGCCTGCATTTTTTAAAAACATCTGTGCTATAGATAAGATCTCAATCAAAATTTTGATCTAAATCTATTTTCAGCTTGGGGCCTGGCCTGGATTTCTCGAAATAATAATTAAGTTTGAGATTTTACCTGCTCAATTAAAAGAAAATCCAAGCTTGATTAACTTTGAGATTTTATTTCTTTTTTATTTTTTTTATTTTGGAGAAATCCAAATCTTGATTGTAAAGTATCTATTCGCATTCTCTATAACCATACATACAGAGTTTTGTTATAATGTACCAAAATAAACAGAATCATATTGTACTTCATAAAATGTTTATAATCATCGATCATCAATCTTGATTTTACCTATATTTATCAAGTTTAGTTCCGTCTTAGGGTCCTGGCGATGTACAGTAAAATGTAGATGCTGTTAGTTAAGATACGCCAGGATCTTTGTCTGAGATGATTTCACCAGTGGTAGGTTTGAAGTGCCACATTAATTCAAAATTCAGCGACCATTGCAGACCAATATAATGAATGTCATTGTTCGAAGTCTACCACGAATGAGTCTTACATAAGCTTGTTCTCACACATTAAGCTGGTTCTGACAAAGCAGATTAGCTTGTTCTCATACAGTACTAGATAAGCTTGTTCTCACATAGTACTAGATAAGCTTGTTCTCTCACAGTACTAGATAAGCTTGTTCTCACACAGTACTAGATAAGTTTGTTCTCATACAGAACTAGAGAAGCTTGTTCTCACACAGTACTAGATAAGCTTGTTCTCACACAGTACTAGATAAGTTTGTTCTCACACAGAACTAGATAAGCTTGTTCTCACACAGAACTAGATAAACTTGTTCTCACACAGTACTACATAAGCTTGTTCTCACGGTACTAGATAAGCTTGTTCTCACACAGAACTAGATAAGCTTGTTCTCACACAGTACTAGATAAGCTTGTTCTCACACAGAACTAGATAAGCTTGTTATCACACACAACTAGATAAACTTGTTCTCACACAGCACTACATAAGCTTGTTCTCACGGTACTAGATAAGCTTGTTCTCACACAGAACTAGATAAGCTTGTTCTCACACAGAACTAGATAAGCTTGTTCTCACACAGAACTAGATAAGTTTGTTTTCACACAGTACTAGATAAGCTTGTTCTCATACATTACTAGATAAGCTTGTTCTCACACAGTACTAGATAAGCTTGTTCTCACACAATGCTATATAAGCTTGTTCTCACACAGAACTAGATACATTTTTCCTTACACAGCACTTTATAAGCTTGTTCTCAACAGTACTAGATAAGCTTGTTTTCACACAGAACTAGATACGCTTGTTCTCACACAGTACTAGATAAGCTTGTTCTCACACAGAACTAGATAAGCTTGTTATCACACACAACTAGATAAACTTGTTCTCACACAGCACTACATAAGCTTGTTCTCACGGTACTAGATAAGCTTGTTCTCACACAGAACTAGATAAGCTTGTTCTCACACAGAACTAGATAAGCTTGTTCTCACACAGAACTAGATAAGTTTGTTTTCACACAGTACTAGATAAGCTTGTTCTCATACATTACTAGATAAGCTTGTTCTCACACAGTACTAGATAAGCTTGTTCTCACACAATGCTATATAAGCTTGTTCTCACACAGAACTAGATACATTTTTCCTTACACAGCACTTTATAAGCTTGTTCTCAACAGTACTAGATAAGCTTGTTTTCACACAGAACTAGATAAGCTTGTTCTCACACAGAACTAGATACGCTTGTTCTCACACAGTACTAGATAAGCTTGTTCTCACACAGAACTAGATAAGCTTGTTATCACACACAACTAGATAAACTTGTTCTCGCACAGCACTACATAAGCTTGTTCTCACGGTACTAGATAAGCTTGTTCTCACACAGTACTAGATAAGCTTGTCCTCACACAGTACTAGATAAGCTTGTTCTCACACAGTACTAGATAAGCTTGTTCTCACACAATGCTATATAAGCTTGTTCTCACACAGAACTAGATACATTTTTCCTTACACAGCACTTTATAAGCTTGTTCTCAACAGTACTAGATAAGCTTGTTTTCACACAGAACTAGATAAGCTTGTTCTCACACAGAACTAGATACGCTTGTTCTCACACAGTACTAGATAAGCTTGTTCTCACACAGAACTAGATAAGCTTGTTATCACACACAACTAGATAAACTTGTTCTCGCACAGCACTACATAAGCTTGTTCTCACGGTACTAGATAAGCTTGTTCTCACACAGTACTAGATAAGCTTGTCCTCACACAGTACTAGATAAGCTTGTTCTCACACAGTACTAGATAAGCTTGTTCTCACACAGTACTAGATAAGCTTGTTCTCACACAGAACTAGATAAGCTTGTTCTCACACAGAACTAGATACGCTTGTTCTCACACAGTACTAGATAAGCTTGTTCTCACACAGTACTAGATAAGCTTGTTCTCACACAGTACTAGATAAGCTTGTTCTCACACAGTACTAGATAAACTTGTTCTCACACAGCACTACATAAGCTTGTTCTCACACAGTACTAGATAAGCTTGTTCTCACACAGAACTAGATACGCTTGTTCTCACACAGTACTAGATAAGCTTGTTCTCACACAGTACTAGATAAGCTTGTTCTCACACAGTACTAGATAAGCTTGTTCTCACACAGTACTAGATAAGCTTGTTATCACACAGAACTAGATAAGCTTGTTCTCACACAGAACTAGATAAGCTTGTTATCACACAGCACTAGATAAGCTTGTTCTCACACAGTACTAGATAAGCTTGTTATCACACAGCACTAGATAAGCTTGTTATCACACAGTACTAGATAAGCTTGTTCTCACACAGTACTAGATAAGTTTGTTCTCACACAGTACTAGATAAGCTTGTTCTCACACAGAACTAGATAAGCTTGTCCTCACACAGCACTAGATAAGCTTGTTCTCACACAGTACTAAATAAGCTTGTTCTCACACAGTACTAGATAAGCTTGTTCTCACACAGCACTAGATAAGCTTGTTCTCACACAGTACTAGATAAGCTTGTTATCACACAGAACTAGATAAGCTTGTTCTCACACAGTACTAGATACGCTTGTTTTCACACAGTACTAGATAAGCTTGTTATCACACAGTACTAGATAAGCTTGTTCTCACACAGTACTAGATAAGCTTGTTATCACACAGTACTAGATACGCTTGTTTTCACACAGTACTAGATACGCTTGTTTTCACACAGTACTAGATACGCTTGTTTTCACACAGAACTAGATAAGCTTGTTATCACACAGAACTACATAAGCTTGTTATCACACAGTACTAGATAAGCTTGTTCTCACACAGTACTAGATAAGCTTGTTATCACACAGTACTAGATACGCTTGTTTTCACACAGTACTAGATACGCTTGTTCTCACACAGTACTAGATAAGCTTGTTATCACACAGTACTAGATACGCTTGTTATCACATAGTACTAGATAAGCTTGTTATCACACAGTACTAGATAAGCTTGTTCTCACACAGAACTAGATAAGCTTGTTATCACACAGCACTAGATAAGCTTGTTCTCACACAGTACTAGATAAGCTTGTTCTCACACAGTACTAGATAAGCTTGTTCTCACACAGAACTAGATAAGCTTGTTCTCACACAGTACTAGATAAGCTTGTTATCACACAGTACTAGATAAGTTTGTTATCACACACTACTAGATAAGCTTGTTTTCACACAGAACTAGATACGCTTGTTCTCACACAGTACTAGATAAGCTTGTTCTCACACAGAACTAGATAAGCTTGTTATCACACACAACTAGATAAACTTGTTCTCACACAGCACTACATAAGCTTGTTCTCACGGTACTAGATAAGCTTGTTCTCACACAGAACTAGATAAGCTTGTTCTCACACAGAACTAGATAAGCTTGTTCTCACACAGAACTAGATAAGTTTGTTTTCACACAGTACTAGATAAGCTTGTTCTCATACATTACTAGATAAGCTTGTTCTCACACAGTACTAGATAAGCTTGTTCTCACACAATGCTATATAAGCTTGTTCTCACACAGAACTAGATACATTTTTCCTTACACAGCACTTTATAAGCTTGTTCTCAACAGTACTAGATAAGCTTGTTTTCACACAGAACTAGATAAGCTTGTTCTCACACAGAACTAGATACGCTTGTTCTCACACAGTACTAGATAAGCTTGTTCTCACACAGAACTAGATAAGCTTGTTATCACACACAACTAGATAAACTTGTTCTCGCACAGCACTACATAAGCTTGTTCTCACGGTACTAGATAAGCTTGTTCTCACACAGTACTAGATAAGCTTGTCCTCACACAGTACTAGATAAGCTTGTTATCACACAGTACTAGATAAGCTTGTTCTCACACAGTACTAGATAAGCTTGTTCTCACACAGAACTAGATAAGCTTGTTCTCACACAGAACTAGATAAGCTTGTTCTCACACAGAACTAGATACGCTTGTTCTCACACAGTACTAGATAAGCTTGTTCTCACACAGTACTAGATAAACTTGTTCTCACACAGCACTACATAAGCTTGTTCTCACGGTACTAGATAAGCTAGTTCTCACACAGAACTAGATACGCTTGTTCTCACACAGTACTAGATAAGCTTGTTCTCACACAGTACTAGATAAGCTTGTTCTCACACAGTACTAGATAAGCTTGTTCTCACACAGTACTAGATAAGCTTGTTATCACACAGAACTAGATAAGCTTGTTCTCACACAGAACTAGATAAGCTTGTTATCACACAGCACTAGATAAGCTTGTTATCACACAGTACTAGATAAGCTTGTTATCACACAGCACTAGATAAGCTTGTTATCACACAGTACTAGATAAGCTTGTTCTCACACAGTACTAGATAAGTTTGTTCTCACACAGTACTAGATAAGCTTGTTCTCACACAGAACTAGATAAGCTTGTCCTCACACAGAACTAGATAAGCTTGTTCTCACACAGTACTAAATAAGCTTGTTCTCACACAGTACTAGATAAGCTTGTTCTCACACAGCACTAGATAAGCTTGTTCTCACACAGTACTAGATAAGCTTGTTATCACACAGAACTAGATAAGCTTGTTCTCACACAGTACTAGATACGCTTGTTTTCACACAGTACTAGATAAGCTTGTTATCACACAGTACTAGATAAGCTTGTTCTCACACAGTACTAGATAAGCTTGTTATCACACAGTACTAGATACGCTTGTTTTCACACAGTACTAGATACGCTTGTTTTCACACAGTACTAGATACGCTTGTTTTCACACAGAACTAGATAAGCTTGTTATCACACAGAACTACATAAGCTTGTTATCACACAGTACTAGATAAGCTTGTTCTCACACAGTACTAGATAAGCTTGTTATCACACAGTACTAGATACGCTTGTTTTCACACAGTACTAGATACGCTTGTTCTCACACAGTACTAGATAAGCTTGTTATCACACAGTACTAGATACGCTTGTTATCACATAGTACTAGATAAGCTTGTTATCACACAGTACTAGATAAGCTTGTTCTCACACAGAACTAGATAAGCTTGTTATCACACAGCACTAGATAAGCTTGTTCTCACACAGTACTAGATAAGCTTGTTCTCACACAGTACTAGATAAGCTTGTTCTCACACAGAACTAGATAAGCTTGTTCTCACACAGTACTAGATAAGCTTGTTATCACACAGTACTAGATAAGTTTGTTATCACACACTACTAGATAAGCTTGTTATCACACAGTACTAGATAAGCTTGTTCTCATACAGAACTAGATAAGCTTGTCCTCACACAGAACTAGATAAGCTTGTTCTCACACAGAACTAGATAAGCTTGTTCTCACAGTACTAGATAAGCTTGTTCTCACACAGAACTAGATAAGCTTGTTCTCACACATACATGTAGATAAGTATATCCTTCCTTTAATGCTATATCCTTACATCTTATCGGAATTGATTCCCATCCATTGACAATGTAATCAATATTAATCCTCATCTCCATTTTGCTCCATGTTATAACAGGTCCATAGTACCCCTTGCTTGTCATAATAAGCGATTAAATGGGGTGGTCCTTCGAATGAGATTGCAAAAACAGAGTTTACGTGTCACAGCAGGTGTGGCATGATAAAGATCCCTTCCTGCTCAAAGGCTGTAAGCGCTGAGCATAGGCCTAAATTTTGCAGCCCTTCACCTGCAATGGTGACATCTCCATGAGTGAAAAATTCTCAAGAGAGATGTTCAACAATATTCAACCAATCAATCATCTCCATATCTCAAAACATTTCTATGGAGGGAAAAGGATCAATCTCCATTATTTTTTTCAAGTGCATGGTGTTACCAACATTTAACAACCAAAAGTATATTTTTAAAGAAATGAGCAATTATATGAAACATGTCTATCTTAACAATCTTGGGGTGTCCCCCTCCCCCACTTGTATACTGTATACTATATATATCACAATTATGAAGAGATCTCGGCCCGCCATTTACTCTGTTCAATCTTTTTTTTTTTTTTGGCCACAACAAAATATCACCCTATTACATACCGTACTAATGAAAAATAATAAATCCTATAAATGCACTGTATAGCAAAACTGAAACTCATTCAAAAATACAAAATTAAGTTCTTGTCCATTTTATTACAAACTGTCCGTTCAGGTAATACAATACATGTACATGCATAATATGCCAAGCGCTCCAAATCTCAACATCTCTTCACAGTGATAATTTCTGGAATTCCCTCTCCAGTGATTGTGAAGTTTTTACACACAAGAAGACCACATCTCATGCTGATCTGCAATATTTGCATATCATTTCTTATCTTTATTTTCTTGAGCTGACATGCGATATTTATATACCATTTCTCGATCTGACCTGCGATATTTATATATCATTTCTCAATCTGACCTGGGATATCTATATATCATTTCTCGAGCCAACCAGCGATATTTGTATATCATTTCTGATCTTTATTTTTGCCTTAAGCTCATACCAAATTCATTTCGAGTCCTACATCTTTTAAAACTTATCTTTGATAAGTGTTAAAGCAAAAAGACGCCGAGATTCATGTCACTGAGGGTAAACAAAACAGCAACCCTCACTAGGAAAATAAACGTACAATAAATCAAACAAATCCAATAAAACACAATGGAATCCTGATAATTGATTAATTAGTATTGATAATTGATTAATTAGTACTGATAATTGATTAATTAGTACTGCAGTAATACACTTGTTATCATAATAATCTCCACAGCAGCATGGATTTCTCTTTGCGTGATATAAACATGTATATAACCAAATACAAGGCTCCAAACCCATTGTTCGAAATACACAGAGTTAATTCTTTAATTTGACGAGATAAAGTGACAACATATCAGGAAGTTTTGTTGACGCTGATTTGAAACTTTGCCAGAGTTCCCGCACGACCTCTAGCGGAGGAGGGTCCTCCACAGACAAGTGGAGCGGAAATATTTTTGTAACATCAAAACTGATGTTCTGTTGCACAAAGTCCTCCATGAGAGTTCCTGGAAGAGCTACATAACTACTGCCGAGCTGCTGTCTTTTTATGCTGTCGGTGAGATTCTGCATTGGAGATCCCTGAAGATCTATGATCTGTTTTAAGGATGAGTTGCTTAGCAACAAAGATCTTGGTGGCATGTATGTATGGTAGAAGAAAAAGTGATCCTGATGACTGAAAACTGCATCTGGACCATGTGAGTGTTTTTCTACATAGGACAAAAGGGGGACAACTCCCCCCTGATGTACAAATCCATAAAACAAGATGGTGGACAAATTAAATATACACCACAGAGATACGCATGTTTGTTTGTATCGGACATCTTGTAAACACAAGGCACACAGCAGAATTACCAGGGGTAGGACTGGCAGTAGAAAACGGGGCTCCTGATGAGAAAACATTGACAGAATCAGGATGGGGGTCAATACAAAACACAGCAGGAGACCACGAAGCGACATGGACCGTCTCAAAAGGAATACAAACAGTTCTCTCAGAAATAACAAGACAAGAGGCCCAAACAAAACCGGCAAGTTGACAAGGAAATGGGTGTAAAGGGGGTGTCGTCCATGTGAGGATAAATTGTCGGGGTCGGAGTTGTATTTCATGAAATTCCAAGGGGTCACCACAAACATCCCGAAAAAATCCTCCCAGCATTCAGCTACATTTTCAGAGGTCACCACGCATTGTCGAAATTTTGATAAAAAGTCAAGAACAGAAGTTCCATGGTAATACCGTGTGTCTACGAGAACGATTAAAATGGACGGAATCAGAGCACCGACACTCATGATGAATACGTACGACACCACACTCCTTCCACCAATCACAACGGCCGTGATAAGCCACACGATAGGACCAAAACTAAAGGCTGCAAAAGTTGGTCGGACAAATAATCCAATGGCCGTAACAACACCAATTAATAAAACAGTTAGTGTGGAGGAATCTTCGATGTGTTCACTCTCTGCACATTTTGAGTGTTTGTTTCGGAACTCCTCTAGAGTTATCCTACGATATTGATCATTCTGCCAAGTCTCAACCTCTTTAGATATTTTCGCTTGAGAACATTGGATACCTTTCACAGTTTTAGACACTAGAATTAAAAATAGAGAAAATACAATAGTCTCCAAGGCATTAGAGAAAGGTCTCGTTAGGTAGATGAGAACGACATACGACGATGCTAAAAGACGCAGAGGAGTCGCACTCTCCAAGCTGAACACACCACAAATACGAGCCATGGCGACATCCACAATCAAACTAAGAAGGCAGACGGTTAATCGTGGCAAAACAACGGCCCAGTAGGCTGTTCTAAACGAGGGTAACACCTTCATCAGATGGAATGGAGCACCCGACTGGAAGTACATGGGTGGAACGGATCGCAGTCCCGCAGAAAATTCCCAGCTCCGCACCACAGAAACATTCAGCACATCGCCTTTACAAAAGAAAAATTATAGAAGTTACAAGTACTTGTAAGAAACCAAATATGTTATGTGTTACATACAATGGGTTTCTAAATTTTAAAACAATTTAAAAGTCCTCGCTTGTCAATTAATGCAATAAGACATGATTCCTCTAACAAGGACAATACTTAATTATCTACTCATAAAATACAATTTAAAAGTCCTCGCTTGTCAATTAATGCAATAAGCCAAGATTCCTCTAACAAGGACAATATTTAATTATCTACTCATAAATACACGCAAAATATAATGATCAATTACTAGTATAGTGAAAGAATGATGTGTAGCCAATACTATAGACGCGAGGCCTAAGGGGGGATCCAACCGAACGCCCCCAGGGAGCAAAGCTCCTTAGAAGCCCTTGGGTTTTAGAGAAAAGGGACTTTGTTCACTTATTTGAAGGGAGTCTAAAATTTAGCACTTTGGCATAATAGTTCTAAGTTTTTGGCGTGGATGATAAAGGGTAAACAGAGATTTCCAGGTTTCAGTGCAGACCTGACCCAGTGGATACTTCACAGACGAAATACGACTCCTACAGAAATAACAACAGCAGTGTGGATACTACAGAAATAACAACAGTAGTGTGGATACTACAGAAATAACAACAGCAGTGTGGATACTACAGAAATAACAACAGCAGTGTGGATACTACAGAAATAACAACAGCAGTGTGGATACTACAGAAATAACAACAGCAGTGTGGATACTACAGAAATAACAACAGTAGTGTGGATACTACAGAAATAACAACAGCAGTGTGGATACTACAGAAATAACAACAGCAGTGTGGATACTACAGAAATAACAACAGCAGTGTGGATACTACAGAAATAACAACAGCAGTGTGGATACTACAGTAATAACAACAGCAGTGTGGATACTACAGAAATAACAACAGCAGTGTGGATACTACAGAAATAACAACAGCAGTGTGGATACTACAGAAATAACAACAGCAGTGTGGATACTACAGAAATAACAACAGCAGTGTGGATACTACAGAAATAACAACAGTAGTGTGGATACTACAGAAATAACAACAGCAGTGTGGATACTTTAATAAATAAACATTCATTCAGAACAGTAGTGTGTTTACATTCATCACTGTATCAAACATGTTACCAAAAGTCATACCGGTCACCATTGACGATGGGACACAATAGAGCCATTGTAGTATTCTACAGCACAAGGAGGTAAGAAAGCAGTCAGATGGCCCTTCAATAGAGCCATTGTAGTATTCTACAGCACAAGGAGGTAAGAAAGCAGTCAGACGGCCCTTCCAAACAAAAGCTGTTTCATTTGGAAACATATTTCAATGTGCATGCTACTGCATTTTTGCGAACATGTTGCTATGGCCCTGATAACAATGACCTCTCATTTACCTACGACAACCTCTTGTTTACCTATGATGACCTCTTGTTTACCTACGACGACCTCTTGTTTACCTGCGATGACCTCTTGTTTACCTGCGATGACTTCTGTGCTTTGGAAAAACTCATCAGGATGGATGTATCCTTGTTGCGGCAGAAAAACCAGACAGAACCGGAGAAAGACCAGAAAAAACCAGATCTTGTTGACCCGCAACCAGTCCATTGACATCATAGTTCTGAAGACAAAAAAATATACATATCAAGAGAATATACAGTAAAACAGTTAAACGATTAGAGCGAACACTTACAGTAAACCACACTTACAGCACACAATTATAATGTATTCATACTTACAGCGAACACGCTTATAATGAATTCATACTTACAGCGAACACGCTTATAATGAATTCATGATTACAGTAAAACACGCTTATAATGTATTCACACTCACAGTAAAACATGCTTACAACGAACACACTTATAATGAATTCAAGCTTACAGCGAACACGCTTATAATGTATTCATACTTACAGCGAACACGCTTATAATGAATTCATGATTACAGTAAAACACGCTTATAATGTATTCACACTCACAGTAAAACATGCTTACAACGAACACACTTATAATGAATTCACGCTTACAGCGAACACGCTTATAATGTATTCATACTTACAGCGAACACGCTTATAATGAATTCATGATTACAGTAAAACACGCTTATAATGTATTCACACTCAGAGTAAAACATGCTTACAGCGAACACACTTATAATGAATTCACGCTTCCAGCGAACACGCTTATAATGAATTCATGATTACAGTAAAACACGCTTATAATGAATTCATGATTACAGTAAAACACGCTTATAATGTATTCACACTCGCAGTAAAACATGCTTACAGTGAACACACTTATAATGAATTCACGTTTACAGTGAACATGCTTATAATGAATTCATGATTACAGTAAAACACGCTTATAATGTATTCACACTCACAGTAAAACATGCTTACAGTAAACACACTTATAATGAATTCACACTTACAGTAAACCACGGTTATAGCGAACACGCTTATAATGTATTCATGATTACAGTAAAACACACTTATAATGTATTCACACTCACAGTAAACCACGGTTATAGCAAACATGCTTATAATGAATTCACACTTACAGTAAAACACGGTTATAATGTATTCACGCTACAGCGATTACGCTTATAATGAATCCATGCTTACAGCGAACACATTTATAATGAATTCACAGTTATAGTGAACACGCTTAAAATGAATTCACACTTACAGTAAAACACGCTTATAATGTATTCACACTCACAGTAAATCACGGTTATAATGTATTCACACTCACAGTAAACCACGGTTATAATGTATTCACACACAGTAAACCACGTTTATAATGTATTCACACTCACAGTAAACCACGGTTATAATGTATTCACGCTACAGCGATCACGCTTATAATGAATCCATGCTTACAGCGAACACATTTATAATGAATTCACGGTTATAGTGAACACGTTTATAATGAATTCACGCTTACAGTAAAACACGCTTATAATGAATTCACACTCACAGTAAACCACGGTTACAGCGAACACCCTTGCAGTAAAACACGGTCACAAAGAACACGCTTATAATGAATTCATGCTTACAGTAAAGTGATTTTCATTCCCTTTAGATTTAAAACATGTTACTGGATATCAGGAATTATGTTCATATGATGAATCAAAATTGTTCATTCCCAGTACTTCACTACAAGTGTGTTTTACTGTACAACTTTGGTAAATGCTATGAATAAATTAATGAAAATCATAAGTTTTTAAACTCGGGGAGGAATTTATATGCAAATATATTACATACTTTAAATACATTTATCACTAAATATATCATCTTGGGTTAGAAAAAAATATTATATACCAATTAACAATATGCAAATGGTCATTTGATGATTTACATGAAGTACTGTGAGGACATTTAAGAAGAAAGGTTGATTGATTGAATGTTTTTATGTCCCGTCGAGAATGTTACACTCATATTGAGATGTCATCAGCTGTCAGTAAAACAAATTTAGACGTATTATATGCTTAGCACTCAGGACAGGGTCGTAGCAGTCAGGCAGGATTCTTTAATGTGTCAACGCCTGCCTCAACACGGGACCTCCATTTTAAAGGTAATATATGAAAGACCTGTGATTCTCACTTCTAAATGCCGAGCATTTGGCAAAGGAGCAATCATTACCTATTTTTTGACACGGCCATGGCACGAGTGGGGCTCGACCTCATGACTTACCTGTTATGAAGCGAACGGAATGTGGCAGTCATACAGGTTAAATTGGTAGGTCAGTTGATAGAGCACCTGAGTACAGATTCACTACAGGCCAACAGGGGGCTCTGATGAGTATACAGATTCACTACAGGCCACCAGGGGGCTCTGATGAGTACAGATTCACTACAGGCCACCAGGGGGTTCTGATGAGTACAGATTCAGGGGGTTCTGAGTTTGAGTCCAGTATGACCCATTGCACCATGTACAATCCCACAATCGGGGGTGCAGAATAGTGACCTTAGGGGGTACGGAATTCGAAGCATGTTTTACTAGACAAGTTGACATATTTAGCTTGGTTACAGCTATAGAGATAAAACTAGTCTTATATTAACATACGACGGAACACAGTGATGTCCCTGCTTACTCGTTTCCCGCCTTGCAGTTTGTGCTAGAAATAGGTGAACACTTCAACAATATTCGACAACCACACATAAGGATGCAAGTTTGATCGATATTTTGGTGAAATTTTTAATTATGCTGCCACTCCACACAATATGACTAATACGCATGGTTTCTGCACACAACTCTGTAGCAGATACTTCCATGATTTCCGAAATTTCACGTCAAATAAACGATGAAAACTTCAATTTTAGTGTGTGCCACTAGGGAATACAGCTTTCAGTGGAGGTAGAGGGCAATGAACCAATCTCTTAAGTTATTGGTTATTAAGGAAATATAGATTATTTCCAAAAATTCACATGGATCACAGCAATGAATTTGTTCAGGCGTTATACCCATGCTTTCTTTTTACGTTCTTTTAAATTACCACACATAAAAGTTTTTTTTATACAAAAACGCTATTTGGTATTAAACACAGTAACCCTTTATCCATAACCTAGTATCAAATATTCCTTCTATACTCTCAGACATGCGAGAGGAAAAACAAAATGCATGGCCTATGTAAAGGCTTTAGTACTCAGGCGACCGTTAAGGCTTGTGGGACTCTTGTCTAAAGAGTAAAGTCTGACGGTCTCCAAAAACAGCGAGTGCACTAGTGTGATTAATATGAGTTCCTCTATTGCAATGTGGAGCTTTAACAATAACACCCCCACCCACCCGTCTTTAGGCCAACATGAAATATATATGTGCTTCCTATTTCACTCCTAAATATATTTAGGTAGGGTTGTTAGGTAAAACTTTTATTTTATTAAAACATTTTATTTGAAATCTTAGTTTTTTATTACGCTTTCAATACAGGTCTATATACATTACAAACACCTTTTACACATTTTGAAGATCAATTACTAGTAGTTTTAATGTAAATCAGAGAAACTCGAATGCAAAAAGAATTTTGTTTCCAATTTCAGGATTTCTATTTTCTTTTATATACATGTATATTATCAATAAATTATTTAGGATCGGCAGCAAAAGGGTAGGTAGGGTCGGGAAATCGGAAACACACATACATTTTATTTTGGCCTCATCAGAAATATGTATTCCATGCAAACGGTGACTGGATTTTGGTGCAAACACTCTACATCTTTTTCAGTTGTATAAAGACGAGTGCCCATTCGCTTTTTGTTGATAGCATATTTTGGTCGTACATGTATTGCCCACTTCAGCCTTTTAAATATTTTGGTGTACGTGTATGTTGTAACTTTCTTTTCGGTAGGTTTAACCAGAGTTTACTTTAAAATTTTCTTCATGACATCACCCTGCAGTTACTAATAAAATCATTATAATTGAACTGACAGTGTAAATTAAATTTCAAGCCTGAATATCACAAACAACAAAGTAAATTTTAATCAGTAAGGTTTGCAACTCCTTGATATTCTTATTTACATACATCAAATATTTTAACATGTAACCACAGTGAAATATATTTTCCGTGACAACGACACAATAAGCGTTGCCCAAAACCAATTTCCCTTTTCTTAGATGACGTTAGTTTTGACACCCAATTTTGGAACATCTTGATGATGAAAGGTGAAGATAACGAACAGTGATCAACCTCACAACTCCTATAAGCCAGTTGGGCAAACACGGACCCCTGGACACACCAGATGTGGGATCAGGTGCTGGGAGGAGTAAGCATCCCCTGTCAACAGGTAACACCCGCCGTGATCAGGTAAACGGAGTTATCTGTAGTCAAAATCAGTGTTACCAAGAACGGTCTAACAATCGGTATGAAACACGTCAGACAGCATTTGACCCCATGATAGGTTGTTTTGACGTAAAAAATAATTCTCAGATCATAAATGTTAATGTACCGACTGCATTTATATACAAGCGACATTTCAAACCAAAGAATGACTACATCGCAAAGATGGTTTGATATTAATCTCAAATCCAAATGACACTTCCTTAAACTCATCACATTCAGATTGGTTCATTGCCCCCTACCTCCACTGAAAGCTGTACCCCTAGTGGCACACACTAAAATTGAAGTTTTCATCGTTTATTTGACGTGAAATTTCGGAAATCATGGAAGTATCTGCTACAGCGTTATGTGCAGAAACCATGCGTATTAGTTATATTATGTGGAGTGGCAAATATCGATCAAATGTAGTTGCCGACACATTGTTGAAGTGTTCACCCATTTCTAACACGAACTGTAAGGTGGGAGACGAGTAAGTGGGGACATCACTGTGTTCCGTCGTATGTTAATACAAGACTAGTTTTATCTCTATAGCTGTAACCAAGCTAAATATGTCAACTTATCTAGTAAAACACGCTTCGAATTCCGTACCCCCTAAGGTCACTATTCTGTACCCCCAATACTTCTCATTACCAGTTCATTAGAGTTATCGCGCTTTGATGACTCTTGTGCGTCATTGGTAAGAAAATGCACAAGTCTCGCGAGCAAGTGCGAGATTACTGGGACATAAACGAAACGTTCATAGCATCCCCCTTTTTCTAAGTTAAAGTACATTGTGTATTTTTAAATAAAATAGCCATTGGTCAAACTGCATTTTAAAAATATTCTACCATTAGTTTATCAAGGATGTTACATGTTTTTTTTAAAACTCTCCTACACCTATTCTAAAAATTCCAAACAACGATGGTCTCTGTCCTAAGTCAATCGATATTCGTAATTTTCAAAATATAGCTTAGATGCAGTTTGGAAACGCATTTGTTGTGTTAATTAGTGTTATAAACGTCTAAAAAAAGGGGGAAAAAAGGCAGTTTGGCAAATATATAACTTAGTCTAAAATATTGGAAAATGAGAGAGAGAGAGAGAGAGAGAGAGAGAGAGAGAGAGAGAGAGAGAAGGGGGTACATGAACGATTACAAAGTCCATGCCATATGAACCTGTCCGAATTGTAGGATAAAATAGAATGTCTTCATAGTCTGACAGAATAATTTTGATAACATATGAATCCCATTAATTACAAGAAAAGTGATTGTGTCGGATGTGCATATTGGTTTTTCCCTTCACAGTTCTTGCGATTGATGCTTTGACAGATTTAGTACCTGCACTCCTTCACATAGTTTAATAAGTTCGTCTGTTTTCTTGTAAGAATAATCAATTCCTAAATTTGCCTTTAGAATTTTAATCAGTGTCGAGGTTTGCAGTCGGTTATATATGTAATATGTATTCGATACCATAATTTATATTACGTATGCCTAAGTAATGTTTACGTATGTTGTCCCGGTATCACGACTTTACGCGCCTTTAATTTGAAGAGTTCCACTAATGGAAATTATAAGTATTGTGGGGTTGTACATTGTGCATATATGTTAAACGGCCCGAATCTGATTTTAGTGCATTGCAATTTAATCGAACCTTTTAATTTCAAACATCAAAGTTTCAAAATGTGAGGCGATCGAAGACAGGAAAAACTAATGCTTTAGATCTTTTCATCACAGGAGTCGGCAATTTTATCAATAAAGTAGAAATATATGAGAAATGGGCATGAATACTACCACCAAGCTTCGCGATAAAATTGCAGACTCCTGTACTTTTCAATCATGTTCTTGTACAATATGTATTTACACATTACAAAAAAATCAGGCACTATTTATCAATAAACAGATGAATCATGAGCATGCTTCATAATTTAGCAGAGCTGATTCACAGATGTTTTTCTCATGAAGAAAAACATTGTCATGTTTAACAGGTTGGGAACACTTCCCCTATAGCGAGATATTCTCGCTAAAACGCGATTATCCCTCTCTAGCGAGAATATATCCCGTACAACCGAGAAAAACACCCGTGGATTACATCTCTTCGTGTTTCACGTGAAAAAAAGAAAAAGTGCTAAAATGTCCGATACTTCTGCAAATATATTAATCAAAACAAAAACACTCACGATGTGTATTGGATTTCAGACTGCTTCCCTCTTACGCAGCAACTTTGATATGCAATTTCATGACTATGTTGTCAATTTCATAGAAACAATTCGCATCATTTTGAGTGTGTGTCGCACTTATTCAGCGTTGCACGGGATTTGCCATTATTTTCAATAAAGACGCCAAAAACACCTGTTTATGGTAATGTTTATTTCTCGCTAAAGAGGGATAATCGCGTTTTAACGAGAATATCTCGCTATAGGGGAAGTGTTCCCAACCTGTTTAACTCACGCCGCGCCGATCTAAGATCACATATACTTTCTCGCGTTTTACAGGAGTAACTCTGCAGGGAAAGAGCTGAACATTAGTTAAGGTCACGCTGCAGAAAGCATGCCTGTCTGACATGAGAAAAACCTTAATTAACTCATTGCTTACACTGTGTTGACTAATTTTACTAAGTTAGTCTAGTAGGTCATTTGTTTGTTATGCCCGTAAATTCCCTACTACACTGCAATCACAATGTTAATCAACTGGTGGCCGTGATTTCCATTCGGATTTCCTCTTGGTGTTGCCTGACCAACTCGTACCTAAGTCAACTTGTACCAAATTGGTCAACTACCCTGTCTGCAAAACTTATATCTTAAATAATAAAGATAGGAAGTAGCTATGAATATTTGGTAGATTTCCAAGAAAAAGCAGAATAAAAGTTGACCATTTGGGAAAGAATCATCCTTAGTACGAAATTGTCGAGGTACAACTTGACTGTGAAATAGTAAGTTCCGAAGGGAACTTAGCAGGAAAGCGTGCGCTGGGAACCAGTCCTAAAGGCAAACTACGACAAAAATGTCTGGGTTTCGAGCAAAATTTCCCTCCGGTTCGATAGCCCTTAGCTCTTACAGAGACCAGTTCTACAAGGTAATGGTTTATATTTGTACAAATGTTTATTTCTAGGAACCCCTTTCGCTAACGGTAATGAACATTGACCTGATCAGTATCATAGCTTATTAGCTATATTGTCCACGCCATGGCATAGGCACTCAAATCAAAAATATTCCATGCTATCGGACTCGAGGGAAGTATTTAGTCTTTAATGGAGTTTACTACATACTTTGATTTACTTAATAAACCATTTACTTATGCTAATGCCCCACTCAGACTTTACTATCCCGAGCGGAGTCTAGAGTAAAAGAGCTAGATCTGAAATAAAAGCTTTGTTCTAGGGAAGCCGGGCGGAGCAGGAGAAAGCCTTGCTGACCTCCTCCACATTGTATGTTGGAAACCTCTCATATTACACCACGGAGGAACAGATTCATGAACTCTTTGGCAAGTGCGGAGACATTAAACGTATCGTCATGGGCCTCGACAAAGTGAAGAAAACACCCTGCGGATTCTGCTTTATGGAGTATTCTTTGATGTTTCTGTTGATGAAACGGAAAAATCTTCAGTGATAATTAATGCAGTAGTTATAATCGAAAAAAAAAAATAAACAATAAAAAAAATATTCAATTATATTCTGAAATAGATTTTACAACTGCAATAGACGCAGAGGTGGACATGTGAAAGTGTTTATGTTTACCATTAAAAGGGTCGATTGTCTGATCAAACCCCAAAAAATTATCGTCACAACCCGAGTCAGGAATTATTTGTAGCAAAATTCAGGATCTATATTTATTTTCAAACAAACAAAGATTTACCAAAACCTTGAAATTTATCATTGTGACTGAAATACAACAATGATGATAACATTGACATTCTGTAGATCCCTGGGGAAAAAACCTACAGTTCTGTAGCTAGTGTGGGTATTGATCAGAAAGGCAAAGTTTCCAATGTACGATTATTTCCTTAGTAATTAAGATATTTTAAAATCTGAGTAAGTTTCCAACACATGATTATTTCCTTAATGATTAAGATATTATACAAGAGAAGATGCAGAGAATGCAATGAGGTATGTAAATGGAACACGACTGGATGACCGCATCATTCGGACAGACTGGGACCATGGTTTTAAGGAGGGACGTCAGTATGGACGAGGAAAAAGTGGGGGACAGGTAAGGTTTAGAGTACATTTCACAAAAATTTAGAATGTACATGTGCCTGCACAGGGTGTGTCTGTAATGTAGGGTGTGTTGTAAGATTTAGAGAGTACTTCGCATGCCTGTACAGGGTGTGCCAGTAATTTAGGATGTTGTAAGATTTAGAGGGTACTTTGCATGCCTGTACAGGGTGTGCTAGTAATTTAGGGTGTGTTATAAGATTTAGAGGGTACAATATATGTCTGTACAGGGTGTGTCTGTAATGTTGGATGTGTTGTAAGATTTAGAGGGTACAATATATGTCTGTACAGGGTGTGCCAGTAATTTAGGGTGTGTTATAAGATTTAGAGGGTACAATATATGTCTGTACAGGGTGTGTCTGTAATGTTGGATGTGTTGTAAGATTTAGAGGGTACTTCACATGCCTGTACTGGAGCTGAGTTATTCCAGCCCAGTTATGATTGATTTTTATATGCACTTGTAGATCACTTTATCATGTTTATGTACACAGTAAACAAAATTAGTTATGTCTTACATTTTGTCTACTGAATTACAGGTGTCGGAGATTATTTTAGGGTCTGTAAGGGGCTGAAATAAGGCCCCATTCTCAATGCTAAAAAGCAGTTATTTTTCCCAATTTGTGCTTTGAAATTCCCAAACCATGAGAACAGATAAAAGCAGGGTGACTTCATTATTCATAAATCTCCTTCACAGACCCACAGATTACATAAATCTCCTTCACAGACCCACAGATTTCATAAATCTCCTTCACAGACCCACAGATTTCATAAATCTCCTTCACAGACCCACAGATTTCATAAATCTCCTTCACAGACCCACAGATTTCATAAATCTCCTTCACAGACCCACAGATTTCATAAATCTCCTTCACAGACCCACAGATTACATAAATCTCCTTCACAGACCCACAGATTACATAAATCTCCTTCACAGACCCACAGATTACATAAATCTCCTTCACAGACCCACAGATTACATAAATCTCCTTCACAGACCCACAGATTACATAAATCTCCTTCACAGATTACATAAATCTCCTTCACAGACCCACAGATTACATAAATCTCCTTCACAGACCCACAGATTACATAAATCTCCTTCACAGACCCACAGATTACATAAATCTCCTTCACAGACCCACAGATTACATAAATCTCCTTCACAGACCCACAGATTACAAGTTTTGCTTCAAATTTGCCATTGGCAAGTAAACCTAATTATTTTGGCCTCTGATTATTTAAATGAGGTAAGCTTTGAACCAAAATGAAAGTCAGGAGTCCAGTTTATCTTTAATGCACTGAGATTTGTTTTCTCCTTCAGTGCTGAGTTTTATCCATAGAATATTTCTCCCAATTTCAAGCAAATGTCACTATTTTTCACAATTGGAATGGTCCAGGCCCATGAAATCAAGACCTTTAAAAAACCATGGGTGTTTGTGTTTGACATTTTGTTTACTAATTACAGGTGTTTGTGTCTGAAGTATTGTTTACTAATTACAGGTGTTTTGTGTCTGACATTTTGTTTACTAATTACAGGTGTTAGTGCCTGACATTTTGTTTACTAATTACAGGTGTTAGTGCCTGACATTTTGTTTACTAATTACAGGTGTTTTGTGTCTGAAGTTTTGTTTACTAATTACATGTGTTTTGTTTACTAATCACAGGTGTTTGTGTCTGACATTTTGTTTACTAATTACAGGTGTATGTGTTTGACATTTTGTTTACTAATTACAGGTGTTTGTGTCTGAAGTATTGTTTACTAATTAGAGGTGTTTTGTGTCTGACGTTTTGTTTACTAATTACAGGTGTTTGTGTTTGACATATTGTTTACTAATTACAGGTGTTTTGTTTACTAATTACAGGTGTTTTGTTTATTAATTACAGGTGTTAGTGCCTGACATTTTGTTTACTAATTACAGGTGTTAGTGTCTGACATTTTGTTTACTAATTACAGGTGTTTTGTTTATTAATTACAGGTGTTAGTGTCTGACATTTTGTTTACTAATTACAGGTGTTAGTGTCTGACATTTTGTTTACTAATTGCAGGTGTTAGTGTCTGAAGTTTTGTTTACTAATTACAGGTGTTAGTGTCTGACATTTTGTTTATTAATTACAGGTGTTAGTGTCTGACATTTTGTTTACTAATTACAGGTGTTAGTGTCTGACATTTTGTTTACTAATTACAGGTGTTAGTGTCTGACATTTTGTTTACTAATTACAGGTGTTTGTGTCTGACATTTTGTTTACTAATTACAGGTGTTTGTGTCTGACATTTTGTTTATTAATTACAGGTGCGAGATGAATACAGAACAGATTATGATGAAGGAAGGGGAGGCTATGGAAAGATTGTTGCTACTAAAATTAACCAATCTCGTGACCCCATGTGAATGGAATACTAAAATAAACCAATCTCGTGACCCCATGTGAATGGAATACTAAAATAAACCAATCTCGTGACCCCATGTGAATGGAATATTTGCCAATGAATGTTTGGTCTTATTCGTATGGAAAAATAGCCAGTGAAAGATTGTCATTTTCTGTGAAGAAGATCTAATGTTTAGTGTGAATGACGATGTGTGGATGATCAGTGCATTGGAAATTTTCTGTTTTGCTGTTCATATGTGAAACAATGTACATTTATTTTTAGTGACCATTCGCTGTCTGCATTCAGGGTTTCTCTGGTATACCGGGTGTATCTAAATATACTGATACAAAGACATGCACCGAGTTAACGGACGACTGATACAAATGTTTGTGTAATTAAATCGAACACTGTTAATTGATAAAGATTCTTATGTACATGTGATATTTAGTGGGTTTTTTTTATCGGAACAAATGCGGTATGTTATTTCACAGAAGTGGTAGGACGTTTTATGTTGTGGTGGTAAGACGGGTTTGATCGCCGGTAGCCCACATAGCTCAGTAGAGCACCTGACTGGAGATTTAGGGGGTTGGTTCATTGCATTGAAAGTAAAAGTTTTAAAGTTTCTTTGCCCAACTCTTTGTATTCCTTGTGGGAGTTGTGAGATTGATCACTGTTCGTTATCTTCACCTTTCATATATTAAAGGAAGGTATAAAATGCAATTGCCCAGACCAGGAGTCGAACCTGAACCCCCTGAATCTGTACTCTGTCAACTGATCTATCAGCCCACCAGCGATCAAGCCCAGCTAGTCACATCTGATAGAACCTGCCCACTGGCGATCGAGTCCAGCTAGCCACAGCTGATAGAACCTGCCCACTGGCGATCCAGCCCAGCTAGCCACATCTGATAGAACCTGGCCGACTGCCAGGAATTGTTTACATGGGTCTGGGATCAAATGATGATTATCTATCATTCAATTTGATTCAAATCAAAGTACACGAGACATGTTATGAACAAAACCTTGAAATTTTCTATGAATTTAATGAGAACAAAGTCACAAAATGTATAAAGTATTTATAAAATTGTATGTACCGTGACATTATACAACATTGTATGTACCGTGACATTATACAAGATTGTCTCTTGCTTATACGTGTTTGCAAATGGTGTCAGTTTCTAATTACGTATAATTAAAAAGTATACATACGGATTACAAGAATAATGTACAAATCCGAATAGCCCTGCTACATTAGGCCAAGTAAAATTAATTAGTAGATTATCATTCCCGCCCGCCCCTCGAAAATTGCCCCGCCCCGATTTTTTATATTTTTCAAAATTACGATTTCCGGATATTTTTATGTCCGGTCCGGTATCGTAAACGTACTTTGTTTCACTTTGCCTTTTAGAAACCCAAATACACATGTAATTATGATTTATAAAGCCTTTTCTCAATGAGAGAAGGCATTTTCGAGGTCAAGAATATCATGGCGAAAAATAAAAAATAAAATCCTCCCACCCGCCCCATTTTTTTGTGAAGTTTGAATGATAATCTACTAATCAATTTTACTTGGCCTTATCAAAATGCTTAAATAAAACGGACCCCTGGACATACCAAGGATTAGGTGCCAAGGAGAAGGAAGTGTTCTCTGTCGACCGGTCACACGCACCGTGAGCCCTCTATATTGTATAAAGAACAGCCTAACAATTGGTATGAATCGCGTCGGACAATATTTGACCCAATGACAGGTTGTATTGGAAAACTAGATAATTACAACTATATGATTTGCAAAATGCGGACAGGGGATGCTTAATACTCCTAAACACCTCATCCAACTTCTGGCTTATTCAGCCCAACTCTTAATTTTGTATTCCTTACAGCAGTTATGAGATACATTGCTGTCCATTATCTTCACTTATTCATTGAGCGGACAATGTTTTATTCAGTCCAGTTTAGCTTTTGACGTTTGATCTTGTTATCTCAAAATCAATCGGGGTCATTTTGTCTTAGACAGAACAAGTGTACAAAGTTTAACGCCTGTCAAGCAAACTGTTGAAGATATTGAGCAGACGATATCTTACTGTGTCCAATTTGATCTTAGAATAAGGAGGCTTCATATACGCTGCACCACTTAACTGTCGAGCACGTAATTATTTAGATATAGACCGACCAATTTATTGAATTTTTCAAGGGGGAGGGGGAATAATGGTCACAGTGCTTATTATTGAGTTGCATTGTTTTAAACGGCTTCTATTGGATTGAACATAAGGAATGGCACTTAAAATACGCAAAAAGTCGGCATATACAACTTTGAAGAACAATCTAGATAGGAACCATGCCAGTTTTGAAAATTGTACATACATGTAACTTGCAATGGCTTACCTTTGTATTTAAGATGGGATATAGAAAAGTCAGGTCTAAAAAAAGTTTTGAATTAATCAAACCAAATTTTTATATGAAACGTTGAGATCATTATCATGTCAAACTTCTAATTTCAAAAAGCAAAATTAATTTGTTTGGATGCCAAAAAATGACTTTAAATATGTTTGAAATGAAATATTTTGCGTAGTTTTTTAGTTTGAAAGCGACACAATTTAAATCGTGCGATTCGCATGCTTATTCCTCCTAGGCACCTGATTCCACCTCTGGTATATCCAGGAGGTCCGTGTTTGCCCAAATCTTTCAGGTACAGTGTGCAGTAATCATACTGAAATCGATTTCACCACTTTGTCATGACGCGTGATCTCCATTATATGGTGTTTGTATTGGGAGTTTCCGTCTGGAATTTTGTTAAGAATTATTTTCCCTATCTCTTCCTTCGGTGTTGACAGATATGTTAAAGTGAATCCTACACACCATAATAAACCAGTTATCTGACGTAGCTGACCAAGGTCCCGCGAAACCTTTCTTGAGCACGTCTTCATACTCAAACTCGAACTCTGTGCTCTAAATCGTACTCACGCATGCATTGTTTTCAATACTCTAGAACACATATTCACCTACAATCTTTCAAATAATCCATTCATATGCCTTGACTATGGATTACTCAGTTTGCCTGATCCAGATATGGGGCTCCGGCGGGATTCGGGTCAGAATAGATCCACTTGCTTGTCGTAAGAGACGACTGATTGGGGTGGTTCTATGGATGAGACTGCAAAAGCCGAAGCCCTGTGTCACTGCAGGTGTGGCACGAAAAAGATCTATCCCTACACGGATGACCCCGGATTTTACACCGTATTTCGGTGGCTACACGGACTTCTCCGTTGCTACACGGATGTACACGGTACCTAGACGGATCAATACGGAGGATTTTCTTCCGGGACGATTCGGGGTAAAAATTCAACATGTTTAATTTTTTTCACGATTTGGCTTCACCAAGCCGTATGGTTTCGGACGACGCCGGATGCATTACCGGTTTGTACACTGTGATGACGGATTATCACGGATTGACGATCCAGGATGATCCGGAGTCTCATCCGTGAATGTGTGAAATGGGCTATGACGCCGGATCACCGCGGATGAATAGAATTTTGCGTCCGGCCTCGACCGGTGTTATATTGTGACACGGAAGGGGGAAGTCTGGATATATAGTGAGTCCCCCAGGGGGAAGTATGGCTGTATAGGGAGTCCCCAGAGGGAAGTCTGGCTATATAATGAGTTCACCAGGAGGAAGTCTGGCAATATAGTGAGTCCCCCCAGGGGGAAGTCTGGTAATATAGTGAGTCCCCTAGGAACTTTTAAGGAATTGATGATATAATTATTTGTACATAATGAAAAGAGTATTAATTTTATAAAGGACCCCCTCCTCCTCCAAAAAAAAAACAAAAAACCAAAACAACTAATGATATTCATTCACTTAATTTATTCTTTAAACCAACAGATTCATCAGATTGATGGTATGTGTGTAGATTTGTAAATATTCAATCAATTCACTCATCAGTCGACTTGGCTTTAGCTGAAAATTTCCCTATACATGTAGGTTACACAATTCTTTCACACTTTCGTACTGAGTAAATTGACTAATTTAAACATACTTGGTCCATGGTGGTATTTTTTTTTTTTTTTTTTTGAATGCATAAACTTTTCTGATATCTGAATAAAATGGGCATTTCGGAATAAAATGAAACAATTCCTATGTCATTGCGAGCACATAGCGTATATAGACTCTCTGGGGCCTTGTGATATTCCAATAATGACCAACTTCGATGCATGCTTAACCTATGATTAGAAATTCTTAACTTAGTTATTTGTTTTCAATATTTGAAATCAGTTGCTTTTGTTTAGCAGGATTGCAAACGAAATCCATCAACATACTGAAAAAGTTGGCCTTTAGAGGGACGTGAAACCACATAGAACAGATGTTGTGTACACCGGTACATGTATGTAAATCAGATAATTATAACAGATGTTGTGTACACCGGTACATGTATGTAAATCAGATAATTATAACAGATGTTGTGCACACCGGTACATGTATGTAAATCAGATACTTATAACAGATGTTGTGTACACCGGTACATGTATGTAAATCAGATAATTATAACAGATGTTGTGCACACCGGTACATGTATGTAAATCAGATAATTATAACAGATGTTGTACACACCGGTACATGTATGTAAATCAGATACTTATAACAGATGTTGTGTACACCGGTACATGTATGTAAATCAGATAATTATAACAGATGTTGTGTACACCGGTACATGTATGTAAATCAGATAATTATAACAGATGTTGTGTACACCGGTACATGTATGTAAATCAGATAATTATAACAGATGTTGTGCACACTGGTACATGTATGTAAATCAGATAATTATAACAGATGTTGTGCACACCGGTACATGTATGTAAATCAGATAATTATAACAGATGTTGTGCACACCGGTACATGTATGTAAATCAGATAATTATGACAGATGTTGTGCACACCGGTACATGTATGTAAATCAGATAATTATAACAGATGTTGTGCACACCGGTACATGTATGTAAATCAGATAATTATAACAGATGTTATGCACACCGGTACATGTATGTAAATCAGATAATTATAACAGATGTTGTGCACACCGGTACATGTATGTAAATCAGGTAATTATGACAGATGTTGTGTACACCGGTACATGTATGTAAATCAGATAATTATAACAGATGTTGTGTACACCGGTACATGTATGTAAATCAGATAATTATAACAGATGTTGTGCACACCGATACATGTTTGTAAATCAGATAATTATAACATATGTTGTGTACACCGGTACATGTATGTAAATCAGATAATTATAACAGATGTTGTGCACACCGATACATGTTTGTAAATCAGATAATTATAACATATGTTGTGTACACCGATACATGTATGTAAATCAGATAATTATAACAGATGTTGTGCACACCGATACATGTATGTAAATCAGATAATTATAACAGATGTTGTGCACACCGGTACATGTATGTAAATCAGATAATTATGACAGATGTTGTGCACACCGATACATGTTTGTAAATCAGATAATTATAACATATGTTGTGTACACCGATACATGTATGTAAATCAGATAATTATAACAGATGTTGTGCACACCGGTACATGTATGTAAATCAGATAATTATAACAGATGTTGTGCACACCGGTACATGTATGTAAATCAGATAATTATGACAGATGTTGTGCACACCGGTACATGCATGTAAATCAGATAATTATAACAGATGTTGTGCACACCGGTACATGTATGTAAATCAGATAATTATAACAGATGTTATGCACACCGGTACATGTATGTAAATCAGATAATTATAACAGATGTTGTGCACACCGGTACATGTATGTAAATCAGGTAATTATGACAGATGTTGTGTACACCGGTACATGTATGTAAATCAGATAATTATAACAGATGTTGTGTACACCGGTACATGTATGTAAATCAGATAATTATAACAGATGTTGTGCACACCGATACATGTTTGTAAATCAGATAATTATAACATATGTTGTGTACACCGGTACATGTATGTAAATCAGATAATTATAACAGATGTTGTGCACACCGATACATGTTTGTAAATCAGATAATTATAACATATGTTGTGTACACCGATACATGTATGTAAATCAGATAATTATAACAGATGTTGTGCACACCGATACATGTATGTAAATCAGATAATTATAACAGATGTTGTGCACACCGGTACATGTATGTAAATCAGGTAATTATAACAGATGTTGTGCACACCGGTACATGTATGTAAATCAGATAATTATAACAGATGTTGTGCACACCGGTACATGTATGTAAATCAGATAATCATAACAGATGTTGTGCACACCGGTACATGTATGTAAATCAGATAATTAGTGTTACCGGCTTTGTTTACAAATGAATTAGTTATGGACTTATTCTAAGTCGATTTTGGAGATATATCAAACATGCAAAATAAAGGCAGGGTTTTTGGAGGGGGGGGGGGGTATTTTTTTATTATTATATTATTTTTTTACGGTTAATGATGCATACACATGCCTTGGTAGGTTAATAAATTTCGCAACACTTTTTCCTCAGCCTTCTTATATTGCTTGGTGTGACTGAAAGTGAATCTTTTTTTTTTTTTTTTATTTTGTAAAATAGAAATACAGTACCTGACCATAAGCAAGTCATCATTTCATTTTTTCACTATGTATATATTTCATGGGGAAAAAAATTATGAAGTGAATTTACTACCAATTTTCATGATTTTTTCACTTATGCCAAATTGTTAAAATTTCCTTTTTCTATGATGCTAAGCAAATTGTGATACCATGATCGTTGATAATAGTTCATGAAATCATCAAAGAAAATTTCTTAACCTTAAAATACCGTAATTTCTTAACAAATTTGTACTTTGCATTTGGCGTGTGATTTCATCGCAACACCTACAGTACCAACCAGACAGAAAGCAGTCCCAGGGCAGTCCCGCAGCAGTCCCAGTAAACAAACCGAAAAGCAGTCATGTGTGCAGCGGTCCCAGTAGGCGGGGCTAAAATAACTAGTGGGGAGGAGCTAAGCCGACAGTGAGATTATCAATAAACGTCGATAATCGCTGGAGCGCGTCAATACGGTAGTCGAAATTGAAGATAAATGACTTACAATGTAATTAAAGAGAAAAACAATACATTATACACGAAAACTGCACATATTCAAAATACTTCTTGGACACTTTTTCATGAATTTATATAACAAAATGATAGTTTATGAATACGAGTGAATAAAGATACATGCAGAGTTTTAGCTGCAGAGTTGACAGACCGGTCTGTCAGTATAATTTTTTTCCGGAGAGCTACAGTTCTGCAGCTAGCAGAGTTTATAAGTTTCACAATGTAAAATCAATTTTTGACGTCCTTATTCTGTCAGGCAATTTTGTTGTTATTATTCATTATTATTATTATTATTATTATTTTTTAGATATTTTATACATGTGAAGTGTATCTTGGGTTCTAAAAATTATATAGCATAATTATATTTATTTCTTAACTGGGTTGTTGAAATGAATGTGTTTAAAATCGCCTATATGATTTATTCACTTATCGTCTATATTAATTAAACTAACAAAAACGGCTTTCCAAAAAACGGCATCAATACGGTAGTCGTGTACACGTATTTTTTATTTGTAAATGATTGGTTAGATATGGGTTACTTATTGCCAGCGTTGTAAAATTGTTTAATTTCACTACAACATTTAGACAGATGTATATGTTGTTTTCATCTGAAATCGAAGGTACATTGTTTGTAAAGTGCATGTTCCCGAACAGACGTGTTCAAAGCGTTACCGACGACAACATTTAACTTTTCTACTCCTGATAGCCCTGTTTTGACACCTGTAAACACACGACGGCATTCCGCGTCTCCCGTCTCCATGGACACAGTATACCTGAGTAGCTTCCCCCTTCAGATCGAAGCTGCCGAGCCCATATTCCATCTCCCCTCAAGAATCATCTATAAACTCGTCCATCTAGTAAATGATCCAATGGATTTCATTTCTCAAGTGTAATTGACCAATTAAAATTAATAAAGCAAATTCTAATTGAATCCGAAAAGAGTAATTTTTCATTCTGGGTTAGAAAAATCCAACACCGAAGATGTCACAAAGACCAAAGCGGGAGCTGACAAACAAATAATTTTTTGCTTATTTATCACACGAAAATATCACTGAAGTACACATACTTTTAAATTGTTAAGTAAAATCATGATTTAGTGGAAAAAGAACATTTTTCACATTCATGTAAAATCTGCTTCTTTAAAAAACTAAAAAAGAAAAAAAAAAATGAAAGAAAAAAACCCTGTGCATACATGTGCGTGCACATGTAAGAAATCATGAATCAAATTGTTCTGGTTAAGACACTAATACTTAGTTACAAAGTAGAAAAAGTATAAAGTTACAAAATACTTGTGGGCTTATCAATCCACCATTTCCCATGACTTCAAAGACAGAACACTGCTTTTACCAAAGTAATTTAAGTGTGTTTACACACGTTGAACGTAGGTGCATTTGTTTGTTTGGGTTTTTTTTTCATGCGAATACGCCTCTGTACAAATGTTTCATGATTTTATATAATTATCCGCCGCCGAATGTAGGGAAATATTCTTGTTATTCTATTTCCATCCAATATTTTCCATAGTTCTCTAGTGAAAGTGTGTCAGTAAGCGGTGAAAAAAACTACTGAAGTCATTTGTGTATATTCTGAATACACGGTGGACAGGGCTTTCTTGTTAATCATAACATCACGTGATTCATTCATTCCCGTCGACTGCTGGGACTGCTGTCCCACTTTTTGAGAGAGCAGTAGTCCCAGTGACTAGCTCAGTAGATGTTCCCTATATATACTGTCTGCTAGCTAGCTCACTAGCGAGGCAGTAGAAGTTCCCTATATATACTGTCTGCTAGCTAGCTCACTAGCGAGGCAGTAGTTCCCTATACATCGCATGGGTCTTCTCTGACGATTCGTCTGTCCTCTAATAAAAAGTTTTTTATCAACGAACGCAGATGCATCCGTCAAAATGTATCATTAGTGGATTTTATATCATTAGTGGTTGCTACAGAGCTCCGAAGAGATTCTGCCTGAAGCAGGCCTCTCACCAAACACCCGAGTCCCTACGCTGCCACCGTTATGTAACGTGCAGCGATCTGAACACGCTCGTCTTTCTTTAACTTCCGTGATCCAGAGAAATATCACACCAGGTTTAAATGTACAAGTCCTCCTTTGACTGTACAAGTCAGCACTTCTCGCAAAAGTCCAGTAGGATAACTATTTATGCTACATTAATATGATGCGCATGTTTACATAGTTAGAATTAAAGCTTATCGCGAGTAACATTTCTAACAAATGAGTTATTTGTCATGTGACACTTATAATTTACATGTAATTGCTTTATATTCAGACGAACGCATTGAGATAGAATATCAAGTTCAGTTCTTGTTCAATTCAACTCTCCGACATCTCCAGTCAGCCTTAGTTGTATATGACGTGCATTGCACTCATCCTCTTTAAACGTGGTCAAAACAAAATATCGGCGTCAAGCAAGTTTTGAATTTGAGTTTAATGGAACAATTAAGCATGTAGCATTGTCGTTTCAGAGGATTGTTGGTTTTTCTCATTATATATAAACCTCCATATAACAAATAACACATCACTTTCCTCATTAAATGGATTCATACAAGCTTTTCTTGATTTGTGTTCCAATTCACTAGTTAAAAAAACCCCCAAAATATTCATAAAATAAAACCCGAACACGTGATATAGGACAAGTGCAACAAAAGTTTAATCATACACGTGTGCATGTACATAGATATCTGGAGGTTCATTATTCCACTCAACTCAACCTACAACAGAAAAAAGTGAAGTATTACTAAAACACAAATGTATATAACGCATTTCATACCATTCTCTCACCAGGGGGCGCGTAACGCAATCAACTCAACGGCTTAACCCGAGTTACATTTGTAAAAGACAAGCCATTGACAAGCACAAACAAATACGCAACAAAACGAATTTCTTGTACAAATCACGATTAATCCGAGTTGCATCGCATTTAAACAAAAATGGTGGCACTGAGAACTTATAGCGAGTCAGCGCGCTGCGATCACAAATGCGTTGGCACGATAATGAAGGTCTGTGTGAGTGCGCGTGTGCTCGTGTGTGTTTGTAATTTAATTTTCTTCTTTGAAAGAAAACAAGTATAGACCCTATCATCTGACGTCACCGACATGAACTAGGTCAAACAAACTTTAAAGCTATTTAAACACGAGATATCACGCAGATAGTGTATACAACCCGCACAGGACTAGACTGGAGGTCGAAAGAACAGGGAGGCCATGTTGGATTTACAGGTGAGACAAAATTTTATATACACCTTCTGGCATTACCGTGTCATTAATATCGATATTCAAGTGATCAATGAGATAGATCTCTTCACTTAAATTATAATTTCATACTATTCTGAGAAGGGGGAGAGGGGTGTCGTATATAGTTGCCAAATACATATCAGTCCAATTTAAAATATTAAAATGAATGTCCGTAGTTTTTATACCTAGCTTTTCAACTGTTTTGACCTAACAAAATCTTTAATCAAGATTCATCTCTTTATTGACAGTAAACAGCTTGTGTGATCCCGACATCAGAAATGCATCCCCGGCGCAGTGCCCAGGACGTCCTACTGTGTGACCTCTGTAAAACTGCCCCCCTACAGAGTCACTGTAAACTTTGTCATATAAATCTCTGTGTTATCTGTGTCGGTAAACATCTCTCCGATTCCTCTAAAGATCACAATGTCGTGCCCTTTATAAAACACATCAAGTCTACCCCTAACTACCCAAAATGTCCGAAACACGCCGACAAACATTGTGAACTGTTCTGTGAGAAATGTGACATTCCTGTCTGTTCTACCTGCATCTCCTCAGATAAACACAGAGGCCACAAAATATCAGATGTTCTGGAAAAACTCGGATCTAAAACAGAAAGTTTACAAAAAGATTTAGAAGAACTCGAGACCAGAATTTACCCGCGATATGAAGAAATGGCGTCCGATGTCCAAACTGAGAAAGCCGAGTTAGAAACGAAATACGGAAAACTGACAACAGTCGCCGATCAACAAGGAGAAATCTTACACCGGGAGATTACCGCCATTGTCAACAAAAGGAAATCCGACATTGTGGAGATGAAAAACAAACACCTGGCCGCTCTCAATAAAAATACAGATGAAATTACAAACCGAATTACAGAACTCGGACAGATCATTCAGGACCTGAAGAAAATACTGGACTCCAATGACGTCTCCTTAACCTCATCTTACAAATCTAGGAATTCCGAATTTAGAACATTACCGACTAAAGTCCGAGTCACATTACCGAGTTTCTCTCCTCAGAAAATAAACAAAGATCAGCTCAATGAAATGTTCGGTTCTCTGTCGCCATTATCCATTAACACAGAACATGGCGACACAATGAAGTCAGCAGAAGCTGTATCGTCTCCTCCAGTCAAACCATTACTTGATGAACCGCGCCTCACCGCCACCATAGACACTGGGTATAGACTACTATACAGTGTTAGCTGTCTGAGTGAAGATCAAGTCTGGACACGCGGGGATAGCAAAACCATGAAGCTCCTCAACCTCCGGGGTAAACTACTGACATCAATACAAACCAAGTCAGGGAACGATCCACAGGACATAGCAGTGACACGGGACGGAGATCTTGTTTATACTGACTATATCACTAGAACTATAAACTTAGTTAGGAATAAACAGATACAGACCGTGATCACACTACAGGGGTGGAGACCTCGCTATGTCTGCTGTACCGCCTCTAACCATCTCCTGGTTACCATGGTCAGTGATGATGGAGAACAATCCAAAGTCGTGCGTTACTCCGGCTCCACAGAGAAACAAAGCATTCAGTTTGATGATCAGGGTCGTCCTCTCTACTCATCTGGTTATAGCGAAAAATACCTCAGTGAGAACAGGAACCTGGATATCTGTGTGGCTGACTGGTTCACTAGAGCAGTAGTGGTGGTCAATCAGTCAGGAAAACTCCGATTTAGATACACTGGTCATCCCTCTAATACCGAGCAATCATTTAATCCAGTCGGCATCACTACAGACAGTCAGAGTCACATCCTGACAGCAGACGGTTACAATGACCGTATCCACATCCTAGATCAGGACGGACAGTTCCTCCGCTACATTCACTGTGGTTTAGAGTATCCATACGGTTTATGTGTGGACATCAGAGACAACCTCTTTGTGGCTGATGGAGATGATAAAGTGAAGAAAATTCAATATCTATAAACACAGTGTTAATTACAGATCTCAGCACGGTGTTAATTACAGCTCTACACAGTGTTAATTACATTTCTAAACACAGTGCAATTTACAGCCTTGTGTTAATTACAGTGCCATGTTAATTACAGTTCTGTGTTAATTACAGTTCTGTGTTAATTACAGTTCCTTGTTAATTACAGCCCTGAGTTTGAGATGTGTAATTAACATGTTCTTGTGTTTGTGTGTGTAAGGATAGAACACTAGTCTCTCACTGCTGTTTAGTAATTATATCTTACAATATCTGTATTATTATAATTAATGAGACACTGTTAATCTTAGTATACTAATTACATGTACTTATCTATTGACACAGTAGTTGTGTTCTTGTGTTTGTGTGTGTAAGGATAGAACACTAGTCTCTCACTGCTGTTTAGTAATTATACCTTACAATATCTGTATTATAATTAATGAGACACTGTTAATCTTAGTATACTAATTACTAATTTGACTGTATTACTAGTTATTTATCTCCATACAATCTTTTAAACACATGTGAGTCATGGACTACAATTTAATGAATGCATTAAAATTAGTTATTGTGAAGTACTTAGGAATTTCTCCTTGTCAGTAATTATTTTGGCCCAATTACTAAATTGACTGTGTTAGTATTTATTCATCTATCTATACAAAATCTTTTGAACACATGTTTATATAATCAATTAATTCAATGAAAGTAAATCAATTATTGTGATGTACTAAGAAATTCTATTTAGTGTGTAGCCATGAATTATAGTACATCCACTAGTGAGTACTTACATGTAATTAATTGAATTGAATTCTATATCCCTGAATTATAGTACATCCACTAGTGAGTACTTACATGTACCATTACTTGTTTTTGTGTGATGAACAGCTAATAGTACATTATTTTGTGAATTATTGTATTCATTATCTGTATTATATAACTGTGTATATATAAACACTATTTAGAGTTACAATCTTACATTATTACTGAGTACTTACTTAGATTTATAGTACTGTAACAGAGAGTGACCCCAAGCATCCTTCATCACAGATCTTCAGATTCAAGGTCACAGTCTTCTGTTTACTATCAACAAGGTCACAACACTCCACAGTCCTGCAAAATCAACACAGACAAAGTGTATTCATGTCAAACTGTATTGTCAAGAATTGTCTGTATTTGAACAAGGTCCATGGGCTACATTGCTCACCTGAGTCATCTTGGTCCATATATAAAGATTTCCCCTATATTTTTGCATGTAAAATATTGGTCCCTATTGTGGCCCCAACCTACTCCCGGGGTCCATGATTTTTACAAACTTGAATCTGCACTATGTCAGGAAGCTTTTGTGTAAATGTAAACTTCTCTGGCCTAATTGTTCTTGAGAAGATTTTCTCCATATACCGTATTTGTATGTATAACTTTGATCACCTATTGAGGTCTCATCCTTCCCCTAGGGGCATGATTTTAACGAACTTGAATCTGCTATATGTCAGGAACCTTTCATGTAAATTTATACTTTTCTGGCTCAGTGGTTCTTGTTGAGAACCACTAAATATTTGTATGTAAACTTTGATACCCTATTGTGGCCCCATCCTACCCTCGGGGGTCCATGATTTTTACAAACTTGAATTTCCATAATGTCAGAAAGCTTTCATGTAAATGTCAGCTATTCTGGCCCAATGGTTCTTGAGAAGATTTTTAAATGACACCTCCCTATTATTACATTTTTGTGATGATATCCCCTCTGAAAAGGCCCTTCATTTCAATGTACTTGAAACCCAAGGATAGTTTTTGCCAAGTTTGGATGAAATTGGCCCAGTGGTTCTACAGAAGAAGTTGAAAATGTAAAAAGTTGAAAGACAGACAGGCGGACAAGAGGGGATCAGAAAAGTTCACTTGAGCTTTCAGCTCAGGTGAGCTAAAAAGTCCATTTACAGTGGAGTATATTTACATGTTCATATACAGTTAAACCTTGGTATCTCAAACACCGATATTTTGAATACGGTGGATATGTTCAAGTGAGTTAGAAGTCCCAGCTACATTTTCTTTCCGTAGTTTTACCTCAATATCTCAAACCTGATATCTAGTTCAAGATACTGAGATTCGACTGTATAGGTAAATGTAATAGGAAGGACAAAATGACATTCGATTGTATAGGTAAATGTTATAGGAAGGACAAAATGAGATTGTAAAGGTATATGTAATAGGAAGAACAAAATGAGATTTGAAGGTATAGGTAAATGTAATAGGAAGGACAAAATGATATTGTACATGTAAATGTAATAGGAAGGACAAAATGAAATTGTATTGGTAAATGTAATAGGAAGGACAAAGTGAGACTGTATAGGTAAATGTGATAGGAAGGATAAACTGAGACTGTATAGGTAAATGCAATAGGAAGGACAAAATGAGATTGTATAGGTAAATGTAATAGGAAGGACAAAATGAGATTGTATAGGTAAATGTAATAGGAAGGACAAAATGAGATTGTATAGGTAAATGTAATAGGAAGGACAAAATGAGATTGGACTGTATAGGTAAATGTAATAGGAAGGACAAAATGAGAATTGACTGTATAGGTAAATGTAATAGGAATGACAAAATGAGAATTGACTATAGGTATATGTAATAGGAAGGACAAACTGATATTCGACTGTACAGGTAAATGTAATAGGAAGGACAAAATGAGAATTGACTGTATAGGTAAATGTAATAGGAAGGACAAAATGAGAATTGACTGTATAGGTAAATGTTATAGGAAGGACAAAATGATATTGTATAGGTAAATGTTATAGGAAGGACAAAATGAGATTGGACCGTTTAGGTAAATGTAATAGGAATGACAAAATGAGAATTGACTATAGGTAAATGTAATAGGAAGGACAAAATGAGATTTGACTGTATAGGTAAATGTAATAGGAAAGACAAAATGATATTGTATAGGTAAATGTTATAGGAAGGACAAAATGAGATTGTATAGGTAAATGTTATAGGAAGGACAAAATGAGATTGGACTGTTTAGGTAAATGTAATAGGAATGACAAAATGAGAATTGACTATAGGTAAATGTAATAGGAAGGACAAAATGAGATTTGACTGTATAGGTCAATGTAATAGGAAGGACAAAATGAGATTGTATAGGTAAATGTAATAGGAAGGACAAAATGAGAATTAACTGTTTAGGTAAATGTAATAGGAATGACAAAATGAGAATTGACTGTATAGGTAAATGTAATAGGAATGACAAAATGAGATTGGATTGTATAGGTAAATGTAATAGAAAGGACAAAATGAGATTCAACTGTATAGGTAAATGTAATAGGAAGGACAAAGTGAGAATTGACTGTATAGGTAAATGTAATAGGAAGGACAAAATGAGAATTGACTGTATAGGTAAATGTAATAGGAATGACAAAATGAGATTGGATTGTATAGGTAAATGTAATAGAAAGGACAAAATGAGATTCAACTGTATAGGTAAATGTAATAGGAAGGACAAAGTGAGAATTGACTGTATAGGTAAATGTAATAGGAAGGACAAAATGAGATTCAACTGTATAGGTAAATGTAATAGGAAGGACAAAGTGAGAATTGACTGTATAGGTAAATGTTATAGGAAGGACAAAATGAGATTGTATAGGTAAATGTTATAGGAAGGACAAAATGAGATGCAACTGTTTAGGTAAATGTTACAGGAAGGACAAAATGAGAATTTACAGATGTATATTTAATTACTGTTACAAAATTTAGAAATTCATTTCAAAATTAAGGATTATCTCCCTCACGCATAGTTCTTATCCTCAGACGAATTTGACTCCACTTTTTTAGTACACAGTTTTTCCTTAAAATAGCTTTAAAAATTCATTGTTATTTCGGATTTCAAACATTTCGGTTGAGCATCACTGAAGAGACATTATTTGTGGAAATGCACATCTGGAGCATCAAAATTGATACCGTATAAGTTTTACTGTATAGGTAAATGTAATAGGAAGGACAAAATGAGATTGTATAGGTAAAAGTAAAACTTATATGGTATAAATTTTGATGCACCAGATGCGCATTTTGACAAATAATGTCTGTTCAGTGATGTTCAAGCCAAAATTTCGGAAATTTGAAATCACAATAAACTTGTAAGAGCTAAAACTGGAGCCAAATTGTCCAAGAATAAGAGCTATATGCATGAGGGAGATAATCCTTAATTTTGAAATGAATTTCTAAATTTTATCCTATTAAATGTAATAGGAAGGACTAAATTTATGGCTACACCAGGAATCAAACCCAGGACCCTGTATTACTAGTCAGGTGCTCTAACCACTGAGCCATCCAGACCGACATCCACAGTACATATAGTCTATACTACATCCAGACCGACATCCACAGTACATATAGCCTATACTACATCCAGACCGACATCCACAGTACATATAGTCTATACTACATCCAGACCGACATCCACAGTACATATAGTCTATACTACATCCAGACCGACATCCACAGTACATATAGTCTATACTACATCCAGACCGACATCCACAGTACATATAGCCTATACTACATCCAGACCGACATCCACAGTACATATAGTCTATACTACATCCAGACCGACATCCACAGTACATATAGTCTATACTACATCCAGACCGACATCCACAGTACATATAGTCTATACTACTACAACATGTACTAGTAATTCTGTACTTATAAGCTGCACTTATATTTATAGGAAGAACGTTTCAATTTTGAATTTAAAAACTTTACTTTTATTTCTGATTAACAAATTCTTTTGAAAAATGTACATGTAGTAATTAAATTTGGTTGAGATGAATTCCAGATTGTTCAGTTGGTAGAGCACCTGATTAGAGATTCGGGGACCATGGGTTCAAATTCCATTCTGATCCATTGTATTTCCTGTAATGTAGAAAATTTGTGGGACACACAGTAAGACTAACCAGTCATTTATCAAAACAAAATAAATGACTCACACTGCCACCCCATCAATGCTGGTGCTCGGTCAAATGGTCAGGACATTCTTCTGCTGCAGGCTGAAGTCCAGCTGACTGACTTTGTGTTTCCCTGGATCTGGGAGAACTTGGAAAGTTCTGAACAACCAATCACTTCATGTCAAATTCTTCAGTCAATTTCTACAAGAATATCTAGGATGTATCAATAAAATGTCAACACAGAAAGTTAATCAATTAGAGCACTATGTTGAATCTATTTATAGCTTGGTAATATATAGGTAACTAGGTACATGACATTGTGTTCATAGCTTGGTAATATAGATATCTAGATACATGATCTTGTGTTCATAGCTTGGTAATATAAATAACTAGATACACGAACCTGTGTTCATAGCTTGGTAATATAAATAACTAGATACACGAACCTGTGTTCATAGCTTGATAATATAAATAACTAGATATATGACTCTGTGTTCATAGCTTGGTAATGTAGATAACTTGATACATGACCTTGACAAATGAATAGAACTCATTGTTCACGGTAGCGAATCCGCAATTGTCTAAACTTGGTAAATAAATCACTGATATACATCATTCACTCTTGTCTTTGTTATTTGCATTTTTTCACATTTTAAAAGTTCTTCGAGGTCCGCTTTCATGTGACTTCATGCTATTAATGGTTTAGAGTAGAAGAACTGTATCAATTTCTACTCTACTTAAATCACAATCAACAACCAAAGAAAACGTTTATGTTGTCATCTTTTTAACAAGAGGCCCACAGGCCGTATCGGTCACATGGATACTAGTGAAAAAGTTAAGTATCACTACTCCCAAGGGCTATGATTGATTGATTGATTAATGTTTCCGCCACACTCAACAATTTGTCAGTTATCTGGTGTCGCCCACTTTTTATTGGTGGAAGAGAGAACCTAGATACAATGTATCTGGGAAGATACCAGCAACCTTCCGAAAGTAAACTGGGAAACTTTCTCACTTACCGGCGCGAGCGGGATTCGAACCCGCGCCGACAGAGGTGAGAGGCCGTGTGATTTTGAGCATGATGCTCTAACCATTCTATAGAATAAGCTAAATTATAATGTTCAGCAACAGTATAAAACAAGATGTGTTCTTACAACTTCAATGCCCTCAAAAGTGCTTACACTGATGAAATGCTTTACATAATATCATAGATGTATCAACATTAAAACATTAAAAGATATATACCTAATTTGGAACCATTCTAGAGTCAAAACCCTGGATTGTGAAATTCACCATTTTTTTGTACATCTTTTTCTGCTATTCCTAAGTATGCATTTAGGTTGTATACAGTATCAGCAAACTTACACATAAACACTAGATACTAAGTTTGGCCTAACCCTGGGGTCAGAACACCTACCCCAGGGATCGTGAAATTTACAATTTTGGTAGAGGCCTTCCTGCTCTACATAATTATGCATTTAGTTTTCCTTAAACATGTGCGGTTCTACTGAGAAGAAGATTTTTTAAAAATTGGTAAATTTGGGGTAGGTTTTCCCCTGCCCCTAAGGCTCCAGCAATCCTGAAATTTATAATTTAGTCCCTTTTGTTACAAAGATGCTTCATATCAAATTTGAAAAGAATTGGTACGGTAGTTATCAAGAAGTTAAAAATTTCTATTGTTCAAACATTTAATAACTGACCATTTTGGCCCCCACCTGATACCAAAACCCCAGCCCCTGGGATCATCAAATTTACAATTTTGGTAACGGACTACCTGCTCTTCCTAAATTTCCACTTAGTATCAACAGCACCAAAGAAGATGTTATTTAAGTGTTTAACACTTAAACACTATAATATAGTAAATTTGGCCCTGCCCTGGGGTCAGAACCCTTCCCCGGGATCATAAAATTTACAATTTTGGTAGAGGCTTTCCTGCTCTACACCTCTAAGGCCTAAGCATTAAGTTTTTCTTATACATGTGTCGTTCTAGGAAAGAAGAATTTTGAAAAATGCTAAATTTTGGGCAGTTTTTGCCTTGCCCCTAAAGCCAGGGGGTGCAGGAATCCTGAAATGGCGTCAGTGGCCGGGTGGTTAGGCCGTCAGACTCTCGACCGAAAGGTCGTGGGTTCGAGTCCTGGCCGCGGCAGGGCTGACGTCGTGTCCTTGGGAAAGGCACTTTACATAAATTTCCTCACTCCACCCAAGTGTAAAAGGGGTACCTGGCTATAGACAGTGAAAGATATTGTTAGAATGTTAGTGCTCTAGCGCCTGTAACGGCAGCTTGCACTGTATGCTTCCTAGGAGGCTGAGAAAGTTCTAGATTGATATAAGGTCTGCCGGGGTAATAATGTACATTGATTATTGTAAAGTGCTTTGAGCAGCATACACTGGAAAAGGTGCTATATACAACCAATCATTATTATTATTATTAAATTTATGATTTATTTCCCCCTTTGTTCCAGAGATGCTTCATACCAAATTTGAAAAGAATTAGAATGATAGTTATCAAGAAGTTAAAATTTATATTGTTCACACATTTAATAACTGACCATGGCATTCTAGTCCCACCCTGATACCAAAACCCCTACCCCTGGGATCATCAAATTTACAATTTTAGTAAATAACTAACTGCTCTTTCTAAATATTCATTTAGTTTCAATTTAGTATCAATAGCACTTAAGAAGATGTTATTTAAGTGTTTTACACATAAACACTATATATATTAAGTTTGGCCCCACCCTAGGATCAGAACCCCTACCCCGGGAATCATGAAATTTACAATTTTGCTAGAGGTCTTCTTGCTCTACATCACTATGCATTTAGTCTTTTTTTTTTTTATACACGTGTGGTTCTAGGGAAGAAGATTTTTGAAAATTGGTCAATTTTGGGCAGTTTTTGCCCTGCCCCTAGGGCCCCAGGGGTGTAGGAGTCCTGAAATTTACAATTCATGTCCCCTTTGTTCAAAAGATGCTTCATATCAAATTTAAAAAGAATTGGAATAGTATATGTAGTTATCAAGAGGAAATTAAGAATGTTAAATTGTTAACGAACACGGACGTACGTCAACGAATTGCAATAGGTCACCTGGGTTTATTCAAGTGACCTAATAACCCATAAAATACTCTTTTTTGACCCATAGTAAATATCAAAAAATATTAGATCCCTGGGTCAGAACAATGTGAATATCATTAAATGATAATGAAGTATTGTACAAAAATTCAAGGTTATCTGATAAGCCATTTAGGAGGAGTGTAATTGTGTTCATGACTATTCTACACCCGCCACTTCTCTTAGTTGACTATGACTTCAAGGGGCATAACTCTGTCATAAATTATTGAAGCAGTTTCATTCAATAGTGAAGAGAATGAATGGGAACTGAATTATGACAGAGTGAAAGAAAAAGGCAACACTATATGCCCCAGTCTTTTCAGTGCCAGGGCATAAAAATAAAACATTTCACACAAATTTCATTCACAAACCTGACATTTTGTACAGCATTTGAGCTACCCAAGTCTTACAATGTATCACTTTCAGGAAAATTCTCCTCGTCAATCAGCCGGACATCTCCAGTAACAGCCACACTGCAAAATTCATTTTCAGGATAAGGATCCAGTTACCAAAAATTACATGTATGCAGCTTCTCATACGATTATATTATACCTTAAGAACACAAAACTATACAGTGCATTAATTCTAGATGTATCAAAATAAGACCAAACCTTGAAATTAGAAATATTTAACACACAACTCATTTGTAAAGATTAATTAGTCATCTACAGATGTTGTTGTCCATCCCTCTCACACCCCAACATAAAGTTCAGTATTCATAGACCAAAAATTGTCCATCCCTCTCACACCCGACATAAAGTTCAGTATTCATAAACCAAAAATTGCAAAACTTAAACAATTCTGCCAGTGATGTTGGCCTAGAAGTGTCACAGTTTTTGCAGCCCATTTTCAATATTTGTCAGTCACCAATAAAAAAAATCAGTATTATAGGAACTAAATAGAAATTGCTAAGTTTTTTTTTTTTTTTTTTTTTTTATAGATTCATTCCAATTTAATTACATTCTCAATTATTTTATTTCATTCACTTTCTCCGAATGCTTTTTTTTCTATCTGCATCTGTTTCAGGTTTTTTTAACATTTGGATTGGTTACACGTTATGAATTCACTACGGTTACTGTTCGATTTGATAAACTTAGTCAAAATTTAAAAGAATAAATTTTAAATGCGTAATTATAATCAATTGTTTACAAAGAAACTATTGTACAGTATTTGATGTTGGTAACTGAAATTATTTTCTGATGTGCATTTGGGCTGTTTACATGTGAAAAATACATGGTTTAGGTTATGAGGGTAGTTTTGTTTGTGGGTGAAAAACAATTTAGTCAATACCAGGTAGGGTGTTATTTTTCTGATGACATGAGGCATGTAAAATTTCTGTCAGTAACCTAATTTTCACAGATTTAACAACCTGATTTTTAGTTACATGTATTTGTTTTCCGCTGGTGAAGTAAATTATCAGCTTGATACAATGTATCTTGTATGACCGCTATTTAATGTTACAAAACAAAACTGAAACGGAATGGGTTTTAATGATCTGTAATATTCCCTACAAAAATAATTTAAACCGTTATACATGCACAAAACGGCAGAACATAAAATGATATTCGACAGCATGAAGTGAAAAAAATCAAAACAGAAAACAGGTCTACCTATATCCATCCTGTGTTGTACTGCCATGTAAAGTGAAGAAATGTTTTAAAGTTTGGTCTAAAGAGACAGGAAATGTTCCTGTGCCCAGGGTGTCACCATCTCTTGAGGCCCAGGGTGTCACCATCTCTTGTGGCCCAGGGTGTCACCATCTCTTGAGGCCCAGGGTGTCACCATCTCTTGAGGCCCAGGGTGTCACCATCTCTTGAGGCCCAGGGTGTTACCATCTCTTGAGGCCCAGGAAGCTGAAAAACCATTGTAACAATGAGTGCTGAAATAACCAGAAAATATAAACAGACCTAATCAGTAAGATTTTCTGGAAGTTAAAATTCTTAAGCATAATCTTGAAGATAATTTTGACAAATCTACTGTTTTAAGACGGAATATTAACTAGAACTGTCCCATCACTACCCATGGACCATATTGCTCACTTGAAATTTTGATCCCATATTGTGGGTTGTAAAAGGCTTACTGTGAACAAGGGAAGCAGAAATTACAGAAAGAACAGGAAGTCATCCTCAGAATCAACCATTTCATATAAATACCTCATACCAATGCATTATTTAATATGTATTTTAAAACGGTGGATTTTGCGGATGAATGTACCAACAGGTGCTTGCTTAAAGCTGTATGGTCCGAATTACATTTTTTTTTCCATCTCGTAAAAACGCTATAAATCATCGCACGTATGTAGTTATGAGGCTGTATGACATGTCATACATTATTTCACTTGTTTTAACCAAAATTATTTAATTCTAAATCGGTGTTTACAAACAACCACGTCACTCTGCCATTTCAAGCGACAGTCACGTGACCATACAGTTCAAACTTTCAGATCATCGGTGGTCTTATCTGTGTGAAGCTGTGTATTTTGTTACAACAGTAAAGTGCCATACGTTTAATAGAAATATAATCTAATTAAAATCAGATCCTAGGATATGCTCACAATCGCTATAATAGGATCTGACATAACCCCATTGGGGGTCATGTCCACATGACCTTTTGCTTGGAATATTCATGAGAACTATCAGCCAGTCAGATTGCACCATACAGACAATCAGTCTTCACGAAAACATTTAAAACTTGCTGGCCAGTCGGACCAGTGAACTGTCTGAATTTACTGGCCCACAGTGAAATTTACTGGCCCCCTAAATTTTCATATGTTTATCACATACATTATGGAATGCATTGTAAAATTGTACAATTTATTAATTTACTGAAACTATGGTTACTTTATGTGCTATTTTTTATTTATTTTTATTTTGATGGTAAATTTAAGCAAAGAAGACGTTTAGAATATTAAAATCCAACATTATATCTAATATGACTTACAAAAAATCTACAAGCCCGTTGGACTTCCTGATTTTTAATTTTCACTGACCCGACCGTAAAATTCACTGGCCTCGGTCTTCGGACCACTGAGTTTTCGTGAAGACTGGACAATGATGGCTTCAGGCGGTTCCCGGCAATTCGTAAACAAGTTGCAGTAATCGCTTTCCTACGAAGTTTATTGCACAGTGCAAACTATAAAATTGTTGTTCTCACACAAGGAATTCTAAACTTTCGCAATCATGCCGAATCTATTCTGTTGATACAAACAACAAGACGTACGATATAAAATACACCGAAATAAAATTAATTGTGAATTGTGATTTATGTATGAATAGGGATGGGTACGATTTGAATAGTTTTCAAAGTAGTTTACTTAATTAACGTGAGGAATATAACGCCAGTCGACGTAAACTGTGCATTGTGATGTCACATCTAACTGTGATGTGTTTTCTTTCAAACCAAACAACCGCAGCCATTTTCCTTGAATTGTAAACACCGACGGTTTCAAAGCCAACGCGCTGATTGGCTGATATAAAGTTCATCTGAACATGACCCCTAATCGGGTTATGTTAGATCTACTTACGCAGAGTATACAACGCAGATCTAAGAAGTCTGATTTTAATTAGATTGATAGAAATAAAAATATCAAATACCTCTAAGTAATTCGTTGTTATATACTCTTTCAGCCTTAAAACTAGACAGTTGCGTCTGAGTTAATACAACATGTGAGGATTCCCCTGACGCGTGTGGGGCTATTCATAGACGTCTAACACTGTATAATTTTAGTCTGGTCCCCCTTCCCCCAATTCCGTTCGCGCACTCTCTACATTGAGAGTGCGCGAAAGGAACTGTGGGAAGGGGGACCAGACTATGTATAGCTTATGCGTTATCTGGAACACCTCGGGCCTTTCACCGAATACACCGTGCTTTGGGTGAAAGGCCCAAGGTTTTCCGGATGATTTATATATGTACCGCACTATATTTACTTTCTAGATAATATTCTCACTGTTTTCTTTTACATGCAGATGTTTTCAAGCAGGTAATTAAGGAAAAGTTCATAACTTTGTAAAGTAATTAATCTACTTTAAAGTAATTATGTACAAAAATAATACATGAACATCGGGTCATACAGCTTTAATATTTTGCATAGTAAGTTTTTAATAAAATTTTTTAGCAAGTGCCTGTTGGCACCATCCTTTTTGCCAGCTTTGTCACCCCACCCCCCCCCACCCCCAAGATTTTGACAGTATGTTGTTTCACAAATGAAGAAGAGAAATAAGATAAACATACTGAAAAAGACTTGAATTATAATTGAATCCCTTTCAAATGATGTTACTTCTATCTGGCTGCTATTATGAGCCTATCAAATGAATAAAAGATTTCCTGTTTTCCATTCCACATTTTAGCAACACCCCATATTGTGGCCCCAACCTAGCCCCAAAGGATCACAACATCAATGAAAATAAATTCACGCAACACAGAAATGCCTCAACACCAATATGACTAACATGATCTTGCTGTTCTGGATAAAACCAAGGTCACAAATCACTGTATGATATGACTAACATGATCTTGCTGTTCTGGATAAAACCAAGGTCACAAATCATTGTATGATACGAAATACCTTGTCATAAGAAATCTATATACAAAATAAGAAAGTTCGATCTTGAATAGTTGAGGAGATATTAATTATTCAATAGGTCAGATTTTTATTAAAAGTAGGTCAGACTTCCAGGTTAAGATCACAAGATCGCACACCATTGCATCACATGAAATGCATTATCATAAAGAATGTATATACAAAATATGAAAACCCTAGCTTAAATAGACTTTTAGAGATATTTTTAAAGATTTTCCCCCATATATCAACATGCAGCATTTTGATTCCCTATTGTCGCCCCAGCCTGCCCTAGAGACAATTTGGATCTACTCTTTCATGTAAATTTCCACTATTCTGGCCATGTGGGTTTTGAAAATAAGATTTCTAAAGATTTTCCCTATATACTCGTATGTAAAACTTTGATCCCCTATTGTGGTCCCTTCTGGCCCAGTGGTTCTTGAGAAGAAGATTTTTAAAGATTTTCCCTATATATTTGTATGATCGATTGATTGTATATTGTTTAACGTCCCTCTCGACAATATTTCACTCATATGGGGACGTCACCACTGCTGATGAAATGCTGCAAAATTTAGGCCTATGCTCGGCGCTTTTGGCTATTAAGCAGGGAGGGATCTTTATCGTGCCACACCTGCTGTGACACAGGACCTCGGTTTTTGCAGTCTCATTCGGACCGCCCTATTTAGTCGTCTCTTATGACAAGCAAGGGGTACTGAGGACCTATTCTAATCCGGATCCCCACAGGATTATATAATTTGTATGTAAAAATTGGATCCCCTATTGTGGTCCCACCTGGCCCAATGGTTCTTGAAAAGATTTTTAAAGATTTTCCCTATATATTCCCATGTAAAACTATGATATCCTACTCTGGCCCCACCCTACCCCTGGGGGCAATGATTTTAACAAACTTGAATCTGCACTATATCAAGAGCTTTCATGTAAATTTCAGCTTTTCTGACCCAGTGGTTCTTGAGAATTTTTATAAAAAAATTACTCCACCCTATTGGTGCCTTTTGTTAAGTTTTGAACAACCTTGAATCCCCTTCAACAAGGATGATTTGTACTAAGTTTGGTTGAAATTGGCCCAGTGGTACTGGAGGAGAAGATGAAAATGTAAAAAGTTTACAGACAGAGGGACGACGGATAACAGGTGGTCAGAAAAGTTCCCTTGAGCTTTAAGTTCAGCAGGGCTAAAAAGTACTGGAGAGAAAAAGAAGAGGAAGAAACAGAGTAAAAACAATATGTTCTTCTATTATGCAAAATCCCTACTGTTTTGTAAAATTACATGCCTTTTCCTTTATTTTACATTGCAAATATTTCATTTTGATTCTGTAATAGTCTGCCCTTGTTAGGTACATGCCTCTCTTTCTGCCCGAAGGGTTGTTTCTTCATCCTCCATCATCTTTCGTCTCTTTGATGTAGATAGTGTTGGCAATGGACCCAAATCAAGCATCTGTGGTATATTACGACTAATTACTCAGTTAATTAAAACCCCAACTGTTCAAATTCGGAACTGTTCGACATGCTCTGCTCATTGTAGATCTACAACTACATGAAACTCGGGTATAGGTAAAGAACCAGAGAATAAATTTCAATAGTATACCCACAGGCATTTGTTTCTGTAAATAACTTATGACCTCTGTATACTAATATACAATGGTCATATCTCATAAGTTATTTACAGAAACAAGTGCCTGTGAGCATACCTAGTAATTTAGAAAATAGGCCCTATCAACTGATCCAACTCCGTACTGTGTCAATTTCCCCTATGAATAATGGATAGTATTATGTATAAAGGAATATACTTACCTGACTGGAGCTTGTAATTGTACTGTACCCGACAGTCACCTTTGCTAAATACCAGCAAAATAGCTTTCTTTCAGACTCGGCATCCATTTTCGTTTTCACAGCAAGTGTCTTCTGCTTCATCAAGAAATACAACTCTTGTAGTTTTTCCAATGGTATCAAATGAACAATGGCAGGAGTTGCGTTTCTTGCATTGATAACGTTTCTGGTCGTTTGTAGTGGCGGGTTAGAGAGGCTCAGGGACCCTTATAAATTCACATGGCATTAGGGGCGAGACCAAAAGTCCAATGTATAACAAAAAACTATATTCACCAAGTTTTTACCAAGACCCCCCCCCACACCCCCCCCCCCCCCCTTAAAACCTTAATAGAACATTAGAGCATATTTTATTTTCCAATCAAGGGGCAGCATGAAAATACAAATAATGTACATATACAATTACAAGTAAAGAAAGAAGTGATTACATAACACATAGTTATATACAAATACAGTGTCATATATTGTTCAAAATAAATTTTCCAGTTATATTTAGAATGGATGGCTCAGAACATAGTATGTAAATGAATTTTTGTTCATCATTGAGTTTAGTGAAAATTTTAACTGTTTTTTCTATAGCACCACAAAAAGATTTTCTTTCATCAGCAAACTTTTCATATTTAATCCAAAAATGAATCTCGTCTCCTAATGAACGGGAGTTGTATTTGTTACATATTCGTTCATTCCTAGTAATACCAGAATAACTACCAACTTCAACCATTAATTTATGAGCTGATACCCGTAACTTACAAATATAGATCTTCTAATATCAATTTTTTAAAATTTTTATTAAGATAGTTCTCAAAACCAAAGTGCTCCTTAAGTTTAAAATAAGTGCACAGTTTCCCATCAATTAATTTATTTCGATTATTGTACCAGGTTTCAGTGTATTTACCACAGAGTAATTTCTTTACAATTTTCTTAAATCTATACTGACTAAAATTTCTTAACGGATATCCAATTTTAACATATTCTAAAGCTTTTTATTATTCTAAATATGATGAATGTTAAAACTTATCGATTAAAAAGCAAAAACATACGAGTACAAATAACACTGCATACCCAGTGGCGGATTTAGAGGGGGCGCAGAATTTGTATATTCTGTAACTTATTCACTGTAAACTGGTATATATCATTCATTTTAATTTTTCCTTATTTTTTAGTTATAACAGTTAGGCCTACTGTACAGATACAATTATTTTGAAATCATGTGAAAACACTACTTGTAAACAATTCTGTATGTTTTGTTATTACATCCAGGAAAATGAGCTACAATGAACGCTGCAATAACTTTTTTTTTCTTCAGAAAGGCACTTTTTAATGAAATATAATTATAGTGAAAAAATTACCGTAGATTAGATGGGAAAAAAAATTGATCGGGATCGAGATAATCAATATTTCAAACAACAGCCCGAATTTTCTTACATTACGGGGATTCCGACATGGAGGAAGGTAAAGTGTTGTTATGGACGCGTTTTGATATCATTTGTTTTTGTTGTTGGTCAGACTGACCCTAACTGACCACAGGACTTGTCACATGATTTTATCGTTGTGTTGATTTTGATAATGTATAACGCGACTCACTAGTTTTAGGTGTTGTAAAGAGAAACAAATGTTTAATGGTTCATGACGATATATAAACAATGGAAACATGGAGTAACATGCCTAACAGACAAAGTTGATCATGCAGAAATTACTCCCATAAAACAAACAATATTGACATGTATTTAAAGAGGAATAGTGCATGCAAAGGGTTCGACACTTGTCAGAATTTTGAATCGCCATTCGGGCAACCTTAGTACACTACACTAGTCTACAGATTAGTCCGAAACATCTGACATTTTCCTGTCTTTTTTTTTAGTCTCATGCAACCAGACTCTCGGCTCTCTCCAAAAATCTCTGCTCGTCGGAAATTTGTGGAGACAGTAGAGTGTCTGGTTTAATGAGACTAGGCTTTTTTTATGAGTTTGATATTTACTGTGCCAGGAAAATGTCAGAACCAGCGCCATTACAAAAATTGGAAATTTCACTGCCTCCAGCTCGAAGCGGCGTTCTTGTGCCAATATTAAACACTTACAAACCGAACTTAATTTTAAACTCGCAACTAATCAATGAAACGATGCTTCTTGTACTTTACTATTGCATCGATTAAAAAATATCGCTCGAAAATTCGATAACAGAAGCACACAATTGTATTCAACCAAATTTTTGCTGTCATTTGAGCGATCGAGTCACGTGACTCAAAACAAAGGTCGACAATTTGTTAAATGTTTTCAAGAGACTATGTGATGAAAGAACCCCATATAATCAATATTATAGTAAGCACAAGAAACATCGTTTTATTGATCAGTAAAAAGTGTAAGTTGTGAGTTTAACATTGAATTCGGCTTGGAAGTATTTAAAATCGGCCCCTGAATGCCGCTTCCAGCTGGAGGTAGCGAAATTTCCAGTTTACGTTCTGACGTTTTCCTGGCAGAGTAAATATCAAAATCATAAAAAAAAGCCAGGAAAAGGTCAGATATTTCGGACTACCTACAGACATACACAAGTCAATGGCAAAATTTTACATTTCTTTTCGTTGCATTAGGGGATTGTCTACATGGGGAAAATGTACTAAAAAGACGTACCTGTGTTCAGTATACTTTGTCATTTCATCCATCACCCTGATAACTTTTCTCAAATGCCTTGGCAACGATCTGTAGAACCCCCGTATATAATCAACAGTCAACACTTCTGTATAATGGCATGTGAAAGTTCAGCAACAATCCTGTGTTCAGCACAATATTTCAATCTCAACATCTCTGGCTCTATGTATAGGGGCACTGACTTGTCATCTTGACAGAAGTTTTGGTCGGGGGAAATGCTGTGTGATTATTTTCCAAGTACCATCCACAGCAATGGACAACCTCAAATCATTACACTGACTTTTCGCTGGAATGGGGGACACACACAGTAGAGAGATGAGGCTTCATCCTTGCAGTGTCATCGGAAAATCCTCTTGTTTGCACCCAAAATAACTTAACTTTTGTCAGAAAAGATTAATTCGTCCCACTAACCATTTACATTCCACCTCATCTTACCCCTGTGCTAGTTCAGTCTCTTTTTATGGTTCGCTTCCCTTTTTTCCTCACTTTCTCCTGTGGTACCCTTGTAATAGAAACATCTCTGTGCAGTTCATTGAGATACTTGACTGTGTAGGTCTGTGTCGATTAAATCTGTTGGTTAAATGACTGAGAGGAGTTTTATGATTATTTCAAACCAGCCTCACTAGAAATCGTTCATCTCTGGGAACCAGCCTCACTAGAAATCGTTCATCTCTGTGAACCAGCCTCACTAGAGATCGTTCATCTCTGTGAACAAGGCTCACTAGAGATCGTTCATCTCTGGGAACAAGAATCAGTGGTCACCCGCTTGGAGATTTGTTTTCTGTGCTTCCCATTTTCTTAAATCTTACAATCACATCAAAAACTGTTTCACAGCGAATGTTTAGCATATCAGCAGTATGCTGCAGCGTATATCCTTCACTCCGTATTGATACAGTGATATTTCTAACATCAGGTGACAATTCTAAATTTTCCTGTTCTCATTATATTACATTGTTGATACTGTAGGTCTTGTGATTCTTAATCTTGAGGTATAATGCTAATGGACTATGACTTAGAAATAACAACAGAAAACTAAGAAATCTCAAGTTCTTAAAGTCACAGACAGTAGGATTGTGTTACACAGGCTGAGATTCAAACCCGGGTCCCCTGACTTTGTCAGTTCCACCAGAAAACCGACAGGGCTGTGTGTGGTTGTTATTAGTTGATGTCTGACAAATATGGAGAGTTCTAGGGAGAGGACTATTACAGTAATGCCTTGAAAAAAATGGTGTCTGTATATGATTTTAATGAATTTGTGTCTGCGTGGATCTGACAGTCCATTTCAGAGAAATCTGAGGTTGCAGTATCCCATGATGGAGTGTGTTCCAGAGTCAAACTTATTAAATCTTCGTGTAGCAGGTGGAATGCTATTGCTTAATTAGAATGAATAAGTGCATCGTGTTAATATGTGAAGTGTATCATGTGTCCTCAAACTGACATCAGGTGAAAATTTAGCTGGTAAATCTTAGAATATATATGATCCAGAAATCGGAGGAAAACTACAAAGGATGAAAACTAGTGTCAGGTGACTGGTGTCTGTGTATGAAGGCATGTGACTATAGTGTCAGGTGACTATCATGTGTCTATAGATGAAGGCATGTGACTAGTGTCAAGTGACTGTTATCACATGTCTATAGATGAAGGCATGTGACAAGTGTCAAGTGACTGTTATCACATGTCTATAGATGAAGGCATGTGACTAGTGTCAAGTGACTGTTATCATGTGTCTATAGATGAAGGTATGTGACTAGTGTCAAGTGACTGTTATCATGTGTCTATAGATGAAGGCATGTGACTAGTGTCAAGTGACTGTTATCACGTGTCTATAGATGAAGGCATGTGACTATAGTGTCAAGTGACTGTTATCATGTGTCTATAGATGAAGGCATGTGACAAGTGTCAGGTGACTGGTATCACGTGTCTATAGATGAAGGCATGTGACAAGTGTCAGGTGACTGGTATCATGTGTCTATAGATGAAGGTATGTGACTATAGTGTCATGTGACTGTTATCACGTGTCTATAGATGAAGGCATGTGACTAGTGTCAGGTGACTGGTATCATGTGTCTATAGATGAAGGTATGTGACTATAGTGTCAGGTGACTGTTATCACGTGTCTATAGATGAAGGCATGTGACTAGTGTCAGGTGACTATCAAATGTCTATAGATGAAGGCAGGTGACTGGTATACAAATGTTTATCACATGCATTTGTTTTTATACCCCCGCAAACGAAGTTTGGGGGGTATACTGGAATCACTTTGTCCGTCCGTCTGTCCGTCCGTCTGTCCGTAGACACAATTTGTCCGAAGTTTATTTCTAATACCACTGGACATATTTCATTCAAACTTTATGCACATATTCTATATATTATGTAGTTGTGCATCTCCTATTTTCATTGAAATATTTTAACAGTTATAGAAGTTACGCACATTTTCTTTTCATTTTGGGGGTTGCACACTTTGTCCAGAGTTTAATTCTAATATCATTGAACAGATTTGATTCAAACTTTATTCTCATCTTATACATATAATGTAGTTGTGCATCTTCTATTTTCATTGAAATATTTTAACAGTTATGGAAGTTACGGACATTTTCTGGTTTGGCATCCACATACTGTATCTGCAATCTTGTGACTTCTCGGTAAAACATAAAGTGGCTCATGTGTGTTGAATACTTATTTTTCAGATAATATTTATAATCTCAACTATCCCTGGCAATGGGATTCATAGTAAACTGCCTTTATTGCAGCTACTTAGAGTTGTTATACCAGTGGAAAAGATTACAATAATACCAATACTTGAGCTAATGTCATTTATTTACTGACAAAATCAATGACAAAGTAAAGTTAGCATAACATAATGATCTTTAACAAAGTGAATATAAACTAAAGACTAGATGAGTTGACCAGGGATTTGCAATCATACAGCCTAAAATGTGCCAAATAGTATTCATTGTTTATATTAAGCATATTTTTAATATTTCATGTACTGCTGTACTGTAGAATATACACTTATACGGGGGGTATTAGTCCCATTAGGACAGTTCTAGTTTTAACACAGTTTGCTGTGTAGTGGGTAATCACCAATGACCTATAAACAACACATGAAAACCATATCATGCCATGGCTTACTTGAGGTAGTTCTACTTTTCTCTTTCTCTCTTTATAACAATATACAACAGATTTGTTTTCTTTACGAAATTAATCCAGACATTTTTATTTTTTAGATGATGTTCCTCCACTGGAGGATATGTCTGACATTCTGAAGCAAGCAGAGGTCATTAGGTCAAAGGCTGATAGGTCACACATCAAACAACCAGCTGACTCCTCCCCCAGGGGACGAGTTCCACAGAACGGTCTCCATGATAAAGATACTGAGGTAAGACTGACATCACAAAGGTCAGACTCTGAACATCACAAAGGTCAGACTCTGAACATCACAAAGGTCAGACTCTGAACATCACAAAGGTCAGACTCTGAACATCACAAAGGTCAGACTCTGAACATCACAAAGGTCAGACTCTGAACATCACAAAGGCCAGACTCTGAACATCACAAAGGCTAACCTCTGAACATCTATAAAGGCCACACTCTGAACATCACAAAGGCCAGACTCTGAACATCACAAAGGCTAACCTCTAAATATCACAAAGGTCAGACTCTGAACATCACAAAGGTCAGACTCTGAACATCACAAAGGTCAGACTCTGAACATCACAAAGGCCAGACTCTGAACATCACAAAGGCTAACCTCTGAACATCTCTAAAGGTCAGACTCTGAACATCACAAAGGTCAGACTCTGAACATCACAAAGGCCAGACTCTGAACATCACAAAGGCTAGACTCTGAACATCACAAAGGCCAGACTCTGAACATCACAAAGGCTAACCTCTGAACATCTATAAAGGTCAGACTCTGAACATCACAAAGGTCAGACTCTGAACATCACAAAGGCCAGACTCTGAACATCACAAAGGCCAGACTCTGAACATCACAAAGGCTAACCTCTGAACATCTCTAAAGGTCAGACTCTGAACATCACAAAGGCTAGACTCTGAACATCACAAAGGCCAGACTCTGAACATCACAAAGGTCAGACTCTGAACATCACAAAGGCCAGACTCTGAACATCACAAAGGCTAACCTCTAAATATCACAAAGGTCAGACTCTGAACATCACAAAGGCTAACCTCTAAACATCACAAACTAACACAAAGGCCAGACTCTGAACATCACAATGGTAGATTTGATGACTGATGTAGTCACTAGTAGATTTGATGTCTGATGTAGTCACTAGTAGATTTGATGTCTGATGTAGTCACTAGTAGATTTGATGTCTGACGTACTCACTAGTAGATTTGATGACTGTCATAGTCACTAGTAGATTTGATGACTGTCATAGTCACTAGTAGATTTGATGTCTGATGTAGTCACTAGTAGATTAGATGTCTGATGTAGTCACTAGTAGATTTGATGACTGTCATAGTCACTAGTAGATTTGATGACTGTCATACTCACTAGTAGATTTGATGACTGATGTAGTCACTAGTAGATTTGATGTCTGACATACTCACTAGTAAATTTAATGTCTGACATACTCACTAGTAGATTTGATGTCTGATGTAGTCACTAGTAGATTTGATGTGTGACCTACTCACTAGTAGATTTGATGTCTGACCTACTCACTAGTAGATTTGATGTCTGACATACTCACTAGTAGATTTGATGTCTGATGTAGTCACTAATAGATTTGATGACTGACATACTCACTAGTAGATTTGATGACTGATGTAGTCACTAGTAGATTTGATGACTGACGTACTCACTAGTAGATTTGATGACTGATGTAGTCACTAGTAGATTTGATGTCTGATGTACTCACTAGTAGATTTGATGTCTGATGTACTCACTAGTAGATATTGATGACTGACATACTCACTAGTAGATTTGATGACTGACATACTCACTAGTAGATTTGATGTCTGATGTAGTCACTAGTAGATTTGATGTGTGACCTACTCACTAGTAGATTTGATGTCTGATGTACTCACTAGTAGATATTGATGACTGACATACTCACTAGTAGATTTGATGACTGACATACTCACTAGTAGATTTGATGTCTGATGTAGTCACTAGTAGATTTGATGTCTGACCTACTCACTAGTAGATTTGATGTCTGACCTACACACTAGTAGATTTGATGTCTGACATACTCACTAGTAGATTTGATGACTGACATAGTCCATAGTAGATTTGATGTGTGACATAGTCACAAGTAGATTTGATGACTGACGTACTCAGTAGTAGATTTGATGACTGTCATAGTCACTAGTAGATTTGATGACTGATGTAGTCACTAGTAGATTTGATGACTGACCTACTCACTAGTAGATTTGATGTCTGATGTAGTCACTAGTAGATTTGATGTCTGATGTAGTCACTAGTAGGTTTGATGACTGATGTACTCACTAGTAGATTTGATGACTGATGTAGTCACTAGTAGATTTGATGTCTGACGTACTCACTAGTAGATTTGATGTCTGACGTACTCACTAGTAGATTTGATGACTGACCTACACACTAGTAGATTTGATGACTGACATAGTCCATAGTAGATTTGATGTGTGACATAGTCACTAGTAGATTTGATGACTGACATACTCACTAGTAGATTTGATGACTGTCATAGTCACTAGTAGATTTGATGACTGACATACTCACTAGTAGATTTGATGACTGATGTAGTCACTAGTAGATTTGATGACTGACCTACTCACTAGTAGATTTGATGTCTGATGTTGTCACTAGTAGATTTGATGTCTGATGTTGTCACTAGTAGATTTGATGTCTGATGTTGTCACTAGTAGATTTGATGTCTGATGTTGTCACTAGTAGATTTGATGTCTGATGTTGTCACTAGTAGATTTGATGTCTGATGTTGTCACTAGTAGATTTGATGTCTGATGTACTCACTAGTAGATTTGATGTCTGATGTAGTCACTAGTAGATTTGATGACTGATGTAGTCACTAGTAGATTTGATGACTGACCTACTCACTAGTAGATTTGATGTCTGATGTTGTCACTAGTAGATTTGATGTCTGATGTTGTCACTAGTAGATTTGATGTCTGATGTTGTCACTAGTAGATTTGATGTCTGATGTAGTCACTAGTAGATTTGATGACTGATGTAGTCACTAGTAGATTTGATGACTGACCTACTCACTAGTAGATTTGATGTATGATGTTGTCACTAGTAGATTTGATGTATGATGTTGTCACTAGTAGATTTGATGTCTGATGTTGTCACTAGTAGATTTGATGTCTGATGTTGTCACTAGTAGATTTGATGACTGATGGTGTCACTAGTAGATTTGATGTCTGATGGTGTCACTAGTAGATTTGATGACTGATGTTGTCACTAGTAGATTTGATGTCTGATGTTGTCACTAGTAGATTTGATGTCTGATGTAGTCACTAGTAGATTTGATGACTGATGTAGTCACTAGTAGATTTGATGACTGACCTACTCACTAGTAGATTTGATGTATGATGTTGTCACTAGTAGATTTGATGTCTGATGTTGTCACTAGTAGATTTGATGTCTGATGTAGTCACTAGTAGATTTGATGACTGATGTAGTCACTAGTAGATTTGATGACTGACCTACTCACTAGTAGATTTGATGTATGATGTTGTCACTAGTAGATTTGATGTCTGATGTTGTCACTAGTAGATTTGATGTCTGATGTTGTCACTAGTAGATTTGATGTCTGATGTAGTCACAAGTAGATTTGATGACTGATGTAGTCACTAGTAGATTTGATGACTGACCTACTCACTAGTAGATTTGATGTCTGATGTTGTCACTAGTAGATTTGATGTCTGATGTTGTCACTAGTAGATTTGATGTCTGATGTTGTCACTAGTAGATTTGATGTCTGATGTTGTCACTAGTAGATTTGATGTCTGACATACTCACTAGTAGATTTGATGTCTGACATACTCACTAGTAGATTTGATGTCTGATGGTGTCACTAGTAGATTTGATGTCTGATGGTGTCACTAGTAGATTTGATGTCTGATGGTGTCACTAGTAGATTTGATGTCTGATGGTGTCACTAGTAGATTTGATGTCTGATGTAGTCACTAGTAGATTTGATGTCTGATGGTGTCACTAGTAGATTTGATGTCTGATGGTGTCACTAGTAGATTTGATGTATAATGTAGTCACTAGTAGATTTGATGTCTGATGGTGTCACTAGTAGATTTGATGTATGATGTTGTCACTAGTAGATTTGATGACTGACGTACTCACTAGTAGATTTGATGTCTGATGGTGTCACTATTAGATTTGATGTCTGATGGTGTCACTAGTAGATTTGATGTCTGATGGTGTCACTAGTAGATGTTTTTGATGTTTATAGCATTCTTTATGATCTTTATTTTTGTTATGTTTAGAAAAAGTTGGAGAAGTCAGTGCAGAGCCCTGCAGGAAAAAGTGAAAAACCTGTCAACACTGCATCCTCAAAATCTGACCCTGGGAACTTTGGGGGCTTCAGGAAGGGGTTCTTGTTTGGAGGAAGCAGTTCATCGAAGCCAAAGGTCAAAAGTTCATCTTCAGGGTCAAATGTCAAGAGTTCGTCAGAGATGCCATATATAACCCAGAAATCTGCTGACAAAGGTCACAAACTTCCAGAGGTTCAGCAAACTTTGACGAAAGAGGCACAAAAAATTGCAGAGAGTAAAGGTAAATATGTTAAATGTAATAGTGAGCTTTTTAAAGAAATGTAACGAGCTCACTCCAATAAATTATACATATGAATCTCGTAATTTGCTCTTCATCAGCTAAAAAATGATGAGGGTTACTCATAGTGCTCTGGAAAAATGTCGCTGTCACTCCAGAGCTATCGTACTTTCTTCACCTAGAATTTATCTTAATGACACTCCGTGAATTATGTTAGTTTCACTTGCTTTGAAAAAATATTAAATCACGGATGATGTATTGCAAATAGCAGTAAGCTCGGCTACCGATATATAGTGTGTCAAAATATATAACATCATAATACACCAATTTTTCACCAAATCTTCCACCAATACATACCATTAACTTACAGCCTCATAAAAACGAATTAAAGTCACAAGTAAATTTTAATGACGTGTTCATTTCATGTGTGTATTCCAACAGCCAATCTTCCATTGGTTTTTAACAACTCTTGGTTATTCGTCTCTTTCCATGACTGACAGAAGCTTGACATTGTCTGCTGTCAACCACTCAGACGTGCAAACTGTGATTGTGTGTCTGTGTGGCTCTAGTTATAGAAGCCTGGTGACAAACAGTACAGATTAGCATTTATCTGTAATCTGACAAGTCAGCACGTACCTTGTAAGTTTTGTTGCTGTTAATAATGATTTGAAAGAAAAATAAGTGAAGCTAAATATGACATCACAATACACTGTTTACATCAACTGTGTGATATTTCCTGCCTTAAATGAATAGGCAGATCAAATCTCTAAAATCATGTTGCAAGATGTTAAGAGTCATGTTCGTCTCAACGATCACATCATCAAACATATTACATGGAATGTAATGTTGAATGTGAGTTATTAGAGCTGACCGTGCATCTGTCTTTCTTACAGACGAATGGCTGACGGATGGCCTTATGAAAAAGATCGAGTCAAATGACAAACTGTTCAAGAAGCTAGGAGATAAGAAATATGTTGAGGCCGTGAACCAGTTTCAAGCAGATCCAGTCAAAGCCATGGAGCGGTACAAAGACGAGAAGGAAATCCAGGAATTCCTCACCTCATTCTGCAAAATCATGGGTAAATAATCAACATAGCAAAGACATTATAAACCTGTATAAAGAACATATTAAAAACCTTTGTGTATTTGTTTCTTGTTTGATTGTGTGTCTGATTGTTTGTGTGTCTGTTAGTGTATTTGTTTCTTGTTTGATTGTGTGTCTGTGTGTGTATTTGTTTTCTTGTCTGTCTGTGTGTCTGATTCCTGTTTGTTTGTATGTTTGTTGGTTTATTTGTTTCTTGTTTGTTTGTGTGTCTGATTGTTTGTGTTTCTCATTGTCTGTGTGTCTATTTCCTGTTTGTTTGTGTGTTTGTTGGTGTATTAGTTTTCCTGTTTGTTTGTGTGTTGGTTTGTAAACAGGATCTTGTAAAAGAGTGTTTAGTGGAGTTATGCAAGATAGGTTTAATAAAGTAAGGGAGGTAACTGTCACAATCTTTTAGAGTTTTCAAAATTTGTTTTCTACAGATTTAGTCATATCAATCATTTTACTAGTCCAAAGAATTTAAAATCTACTGTGAGGTCTTTAGTGATCAAAGCATTTGGACAGGTCAATTTTATAAACTGTAGTCTTTATTCTCAGGAGAACACTTCACTGGTTTAGCTGATGATCAAGACAAAACTGCAAAACCAAGCAAACCTGCTCCACCAAGTAAAATCGTGGAACTTAACTCTGAATCCGAGGTCCATGAAGCCAAGGCTAAACCCTCCCATACAATCAACCCAGGCAACACAGAGACTCTATACACAAGGTCACCAACAGAGGGCGCTGACATGTCAGTGAGGAGCTCCACCAATCCCAATCAGCCTACTGCAGAAGATGAAAGGAGGATGCAGGATATTTTAGCCAATCCAGAGATCCGTAACATATTAATGGATCCTAAAGTTATGAAGCTGATTGAAACTCTGAAATTCAATCCTAGTGAAGGAGCAAGGTATGCTAATATTCTGTGTTTGAATCGTATGATGATTTGATGTATACATGTGTTTGATATTTTCTGAACACGTTCTTAGAGGAAATTATTAAATTTTTTAGACATATATATATGATAATTTAATACATGTTTGATATTTAAAGCAATACAAGCTGTAACTGGTAGTATTTTTTCAACTATTCAATTATGCATTACATAACACCTATCGGTATAACTAATATAACCCCCTAGATCTCAAGAAAAATTCAGCAAAATAAACAAGGGAATATTGTTTGAGAGCACACCTACAATGAGCGTTTCGTATAAACCGCCATTGTGTCGTATACACGGACATTGCCGAACGTAATCGGGTTGCTGAGGCCGAGGTTTTATACAAAGACGGAAACTGACGCATTGTTTGTTTTAAAATTTACATCGTTTCATGAATGACACTACGTGGAAGAGAGTAATGATTACGCAAATGTGCTACTCAAATGAAATTTTGATAATGAATTTTGTATAAAATTGGCATGTTAAATTATTTACAAATCTGACACGTGCTCAGTGCCTCTTTTTCGCTTTTTCCGAACTGGTGACCCTCGAGGTCAATGCGCATCGGAGATTATGAGCAGGAATTACTGACAGGATGACAATGATTCATGAATCGATATTTTCTGCATATTTGACGGGTTTATTACTAAAGATTCACTCTGGTTCTATTAAGCTATATATATTCAATCAGAAATATGTTAGATATTTGTTCTTTTATATTTCAATTTATTTGCCGTCAGTTACAGCTTGTATTGCTTTAATCTTAACACATTCTTAGAGGAAATTATTTATCATAAATTATAAAAAATTTGATGCTTTATTGCGAATTTTATTAATTCTTTGAGACCTGTTTGTAGGATTGTCAAATTTTGCATAAGCATTGTAGTTCCAATCTGAGAATGTTACACAATTAGGAAATGTTACCCCGGTACACAATAAGGAAATGTTATCCTGGTACACAATAAGGAAATGTTACCCCCGCCGGTACACAATGAGGAAATGTTAACCCCGGTACACAATATTAAAGGCAATGTTTCTTTTCCCCCCCTCCCCCTCCCCCCCGGTACACAATAAGGAAATGTCTGTTTCCCCCCCCCCCGGTACACCACAATAAGGAAATATTACACACACCCGGTACACAATAAGAAAATGTTACACACACACACACACCCCGGTTAACAATAAGGAAATGTTAACCCCCCCCCCCCCCCCCAACCCCCCAACCCCCCGGTACACAATAAGGAAATGTTACACACACACACACACCCCTCCCCCATACACAATAACAATTCATAACACAGTAGCAATTCCTAGTCTGTGGTAAATAAACTATATAGAATGCCCATTCTGCCTGTGTTGGCTTCTTGTAATTAATCGATTAATTGTAATGAACTTGTAATTAATTGATTAATTGTAATGAACTTGTAATTAATTGATTAATTGTAATTAACTTGTAATTAATTGATTAATTGTAATTAACTTGTAATTAATTGTTACTGTCTCTGGTTATACAACTTCCAGGATTGTAGTAGTGTTACTACAAGGAATGGAGGGGGGGGGGGGGGCACAACAAGTGAAACTGGGAATAAAATTCAGTCATATTTATCAGCTTTCAGGTAAAGGAAAGGTTGAAGTTTTCTAACGTCACATCTGTCCTAGCTCCTGTCTAATGATTCCTCTACACAAAGCAAGACAGAGATCTCTGTCGGTATTTTGTAATCATTAGGTGAATCAGGTTTTGATTTCTGACATTTTCAGGATATTACAAACTGCTGACTTAGAGTTGAGGGGGAAGATCAACCAACTGGTGCAGTGTGGCCTGCTTCAGCTCCAGACCTAGGGGACCAGAGAGAGGGGGGGGGGACCAGAGAGAGATAGAGAGAGAGACAGAGAGAGAGAGGCACACACAGAGAGACACACACACACAGAGAGAGGGAGAGGCACAGAGAGAGAGACAGACACACACACACACACACAGAGAGAGAGAGAGAGAGAGAGAGAGAGAGAGAGAGAAAGAAACAGAGACAGACAAAGAAACAGATCTCCTTTACATTTAAGAACATGCATTTTTTCCAGTGTGTGAAGTTGTTATGACACATGTCTAGGTTTGATACCAGTATTGTTTTTAATTGATGTTGGAAGAAATAATTCTGATTTACCCAGTATTTCAGTAAATATAACGGAGCATTCCCCCAGTAAATATAACGGAGCATTCTCACAGTAAATATAACTGACCATTCTCACAGTAAATATAACGGAGCATCCCCACAGTAAATATAACGGAGCATTCCCCCCAGTAAATATAACGGAGCATTCCCCCAGTAAATATAACGGAGCATTCTCACAGTAAATATAACTGACCATTCTCACAGTAAATATAACGGAGCATCCCCACAGTAAATATAACGGCGCATCCTCACAGTAAATATAACGGAGCATTCTCACAGTAAATATAACGGAGCATCCTCACAGTAAATATAACGGAGCATCCCCACAGTAAATATAACGGACCATCCTCACAGTAAATATAACGGACCATCCTCACAGTACATCCCCACAGTAAATATAACGGAACATCCCCACAGTAAATATAACGGAGCATCCTCACAGTAAATATAACGGAGCATCCCCACAGTAAATATAACGGACCATCCTCACAGTAAATATAACGGACCATCCTCACAGTAAATATAACGGAGCATTCCCACAGTAAATATAACGGAGCATTCTCACAGTAAATATAACGGAGCATCCCCACAGTAAATATAACGGAGCATCCTCACAGTAAATATAACGGAGCATTCCCACAGTAAATATAACGGACCATTCTCACAGTAAATATAACGGAGCATCCCCACAGTAAATATAACGGAGCATTCCTCACAGTAAATATAACAGAGCATCCCCACAGTAAATATAACGGAGCATTCCTACACAGGGAGATTATGATATTGTTTGTCCGTCCAGTTACAATGATGTATTTTGAAGCTTTTAATGAATATTAAAGATTTTTGAGAATAGAATTTTATATGATTTTGAATTTGTACCTATTCTGTGATTAGCATGAAAATGTGTTATCCAGTGGTGCCATTCTGTGATCAGCATGATAATGTGTCCTCCGGTGGTGCCATTCTGTGATCAGCATGATAATGTGTCATCCAGTGGTGTCATTCTGTGATCAGCATGATGTGTCATCCGGTGGTGTCATTCTGTGATCAGCATGATAATGTGTCATCCGGTGGTGCCATTCTGTGATCAGCATGATAATGTGTCATCCGGTGGTGTCATTCTGTGATCAGCATGATGTGTCATCCGGTGGTGTCATTCTGTGATCAGCATGATGTGTCATCCGGTGGTGTCATTCTGTGATCAGCATGATAATGTGTCATCCGGTGGTGTCATTCTGTGATCAGCATGATAATGTGTCATCCGGTGGTGTCATTCTGTGATCAGCATGATAATGTGTCATCCGGTGGTGTCATTGATGGATGTTGGGTTGATTTTTGTAATTTCGAATTATGTCTCCCCATAACGTAACTTCAAAGATTTAGACTTCAATCTTGGAACATGAAGAGGTGGTATAAGGAGGGGTGCATGACGCCATTTTTTCTCCTTGTCACGGTCAATGTTTTACATCAGAATTTCGTCCAGGCCATAACTTTAGAACCCTTTGACTTTAGGACTTCAATCTTGAAACATTCAGAGAGGACATTAAGACAAGATTCATTTTATAAAAAAATGTACCTTGACCCATTTATTCATTTAAGGTCAAGATAAGAAAAATGTGACTCAACCGTAACTTTAGAACCTTTTAACATGAAGACTTGTAAATTGGAACAGCCATTAATGAGATAAAGCTGAGATGTACAGAAAACTCTGGTGACATATTGCAGTTGATTTACGCCCGTCATCTCTCATGCATTAACAATTGAACATTTTTAACTTCTTCATAACTACCAATTCTTTTGAAATTTACTACCAATTCTTTTGAAATTTAGTATGAAGTAATCCCGTGGGGATCTGGGTTAGAATAGGTCCTCAGTACCCCTTGCTTGTCGTAAGAGGCGACTAAATGGGGCGGTCCTTCGGATGAGACCGTAAAAACCGAGGTCCTGTGTCACAGCAGGTGTGGCACGATAAAGATTCCTCCCTGCTTTATGGCCATAAGTGCCGAGCATAGACCTAAATTTTGCAGCCCTTCACCGGCATTAATAGTATTAAGTATCCTTGGGTCCAGAGTAACACATAACCTTGTTAATTTCAGCACTCCTGCAATCCTTGGACCTTAGGGGTGTCAAAACTGCCATTTGAATATTGACCAATTTTTAAAATTCTTCTGTGCAACTGCAAATTTTTAAGAAGAACTAAATGCATAGTTATGGTGTCCGGATAGGGCCATTTGCAAAAGCGTGACTGCGCGTTAGTCACAACATGCCGTCACGCCAACAAGCAACACGCCTTCGCGCTCTCACGCCAACAAGCAACGCACCTTCGCGCAGACAAGCAACGCGCCTTCGCGCTCTCACGACAACAAGCAACGCGCAGACAAGCAACGCGCCTTCGCGCTCTCACGACAACAAGCAACGCGCCTTCGCGATCTCACGACAATAAGCAACGCGCCTTCGCGATCTCACGACAATAAGCAACGCGCCTTCGCGCAGACAAGCAACGCGGCGCGAAGGCGTATTGCTTGTTGGGGTGACGGCGCGAAGGTGCGTTGCTTGTTGGCGTGAGAGCGCGAAGGCGCGTTGGTTGTTGTCATGAGAGCGCGAAGGCGCGTTGATTGTTGTCGTGAGAGCGCGAAGGCGTGTTGCTTGTCTGCACGAAGGCGCGTTGATTGTTGGCGTGAGAGCGCGAAGGCGCGTTGATTGTTGGCGTGAGAGCGCGAAGGCGCGTTGCTTGTTGGCGTGACGGCGTGTTGTGACTAACGCGCAGTCACGCTTTTGCAAATGGCCCTATCCGGACACCATACATAGTGGTGTAGAGAAGAAAAGCCTTTACCAAAATTGTAAATTTCGCGATCCCTGGGGTAGGGGTTCTGACTCCAGGGCAGGGTCAAACTTGGTATATGTAGTGTATCCATGTGTGTGTAAAACATTTAAATAATATTTTCTTTGCTGTTAATACTAAATTGAAACTATAAAGATTTTTAGAAGGAGTAGGTAGTCCTTTACCAAAATTGTAAATTTCATGATCCTAGGGGATGAGGGTTTTGGTTCCGGGGTGGAGCCGGAATCATCATAGTGATTGTATTCTCTTTATCATTTGAAAAACTTTTTAAGACTTTTTTTCATTTCAAAATAAAGGATTATCTCCCTCACGCATAGCTCTTATCCTTAGACGAATATGACTCCATTTTTTGGCACACTGTTTTCCCCTCTAATAGCTCTAAAACTTCATTGTTATTTCGGATTTCAAAAATTTTGGCTTGAGCATCACTGAAGAGACATTATTTGTCGAAATGCGCATCTGGTGCATCAAAATTGGTACCGTACAAGTTTTACATTGGCTGATACTTTATAGAAATTAAATGCATGTTTAGGAAGAGCAGAAAAGATGTACCGAAATTATGAATTTCACAACCCCAGGATTTTCCTCATCGACAGGTTCATGTTAATCATATCATATTGATGTTACATACAATATTATGTAAAGACTTCCATCAGTGTAGGCACTTTTGTTTAAGTTTAAGGTACACACCTTGTTTGATACTGTTGCTGAATATTAGAATTTAGCTTCCACGTTCAGAACAGATTTTTTTTTTCGAGATTCCATAGCCCTTGGAACTAGTAATACTTGTAAATAATACACAGGTGACCACCAATAACGCCTGTGGGCCTCTTGTTGACCTTGACACATTTCTTCAAGCTCAACATGGTCAAATTATAAGAATACCAAAAAGTAGTCCTATGTTGCTAACCCTTTAACCCTTCAAACTTTTGACTACATTTAGCTGTACAATTTTATTGTAAGATGGATGACATCGACAAGATACAATTGTATAAATTTACAATGGCCCTCAATATTGTCTTCATCGTCCACTCATCAATGTTGCCCCAATATAAGAAAACCCAATCTCTGAAGGGAGACTTTTTATTTTATTGAGGGGGGGGGGGGTACCCACTAGTAATTCTGTATTTATAAATCGAACATTACGCTCACCTGCAAGTGCCTCCTATGTGAATACAACATTTTTATTTCCCCAATATCGAGCCAAAAATGATTCGATACCATCAATCTGATTAAAATTTGATCCTTGACGCCCCTGTATTTTGATATGTCATTTGAAATACAGGATTTAAAAGTCCTTAATTACAACGTTATTGTTTGGTTGTTGAATGAAAACTTGTGTCTGCTTACTTCGACGTCTTCTACTATAACTGTGAGAGGAGGGACTTCATTAAAACGTAACATCAAACTTAATCAGCTGTTAATGTGAATTAAAACGTAACATCAAACTTAATCAGCTGTTAATGTGAATTAAAACGTAACATCAAACTTAATCAGCTGTTAATGTGAATTAAAACGTAACATCAAACTTAATCAGCTGTTAATGTGAATTAAAACGTAACATCAAACTTAATCAGCTGTTAATGTGAATTAAAACGTAACATCAAACTTAATCAGCTGTTAATGTGAATTAAAACATAACATCAAACTTAATCAGCTGTTAATGTGAATTAAAACGTAACATCAAACTTAATCAGCTGTTAATGTGAATTAAAACGTAACATCAAACTTAATCAGCTGTTGATGTGAATTAACGTAACATCAAACTTAATCAGCTGTTAATGTGAATTAAAACGTAACATCAAACTTAATCAGCTGTTGATGTGAATTAAAACGTAACATCAAACTTAATCAGCTGTTGATGTGAATTAACGTAACATCAAACTTAATCAGCTGTTGATGTGAATTAACGTAACATCAAACTTAATCAGCTGTTAATGTGAATTAAAACGTAACATCAAACTTAATCAGCTGTTGATGTGAATTAACGTAACATCAAACTTAATCAGCTGTTAATGTGAATTAAAACGTAACATCAAACTTAATCAGCTGTTGATGTGAATTAACGTAACATCAAACTTAATCAGCTGTTAATGTGAATTAAAACGTAACATCAAACTTAATCAGCTGTTAATGTGAATTAAAACGTAACATCAAACTTAATCAGCTGTTGATGTGAATTAACGTAACATCAAACTTAATCAGCTGTTGATGTGAATTAACGTAACATCAAACTTAATCAGCTGTTAATGTGAATTAAAACGTAACATCAAACTTAATCAGCTGTTGATGTGAATTAACGTAACATCAGACTTAATCAGCTGTTGATGTGAATTAACGTAACATCAAACTTAATCAGCTGTTGATGTGAATTAAAACGTAACATCAAACTTAATCAGCTGTTGATGTGAATTAAAACGTAACATCAAACTTAATCAACTGTTGATGTGAATTAAAACGTAACATCAAACTTAATCAGCTGTTGATGTGAATACGACTGATCAGAAATTGTTTCAGACGTTTTAAATCTTTTAGTACCCTCTTTAAATCATTTAAGAAATGAATTCCATGAGGGGTATGTACTACAATATGCTGGACGCCTGCGCACTCCATGAAGCGTTGCTGGTCAGACTCTCATGTATTCTATATATCTTTTATTTTTTACTTTCTATTTCCAATTCTGTCTGGAAATTCCCAGTCGTTAAAATAGTCACGTGCACACTACAGATTCATACGAACATCGTTCACATTCATGATTGATTGATGGTTTCCGCCACACTCAACAATTTTTCAGTTATTTGGTGGCGCACAGTTTTTATTGGGGGAAGAGAGAACCCAGATACAATGTACCTGGGGAGACCACCGACCTTCTGCAAGTAAACTGGGAAACTTTCTCACCAGATTTGAACCCGCGCCGACCGGAGGTGAGAGCCGTGTGATTTTGAGCACATTCGTGAGAAAATGACTATACTTTCCATGGGTAAAAATATCAAAGGCAAAACTTGATTGATTGTATATTGTTTAACGTCCATCTCTAGAATTTTTCTTTCATATGGAGACGTCACTAATATCTGTGAAGGGCTTCAAATTTAGGCCAATGCTTGGCACTTATGGTCATTGGGCAGTGAGGGTTCTCTAGCGTATCTCACTTACTGTGGCACGGGACATCCGTTTTTTAGGTCATCTTCGAGGACCCGCAACATTCACACCTGATGACGAGCGTTTGGCGATGGAATTGTCACTACCTGTTTTAACGCCTTAGGTCTGCTGCGGCCGGGATTCGAACCCCGACCTTCCGCATGCAGGGCGAATGCTCTACCTCTAGACCACCGCGGCGGTTTCAAACATTGGAAAATGTAATTGTTTGGACACTTAAGGAATACAAACTCCTGTCTCTGATCACTTGTGTGTTGGGTCTTGCAGTCTATCTGTATATAAAGATGGCTGCCGATATATCGTTATGTAGCTCTAATGGTCTGTTCGATCATGCAGTGAAACAATTTGTTATTTTCTAAGTCAGTATGACACTTTAGCGACCCTACAGAAACAATATATATTCACCTTACACTCTGTGAATATTGTACTCGTCATTTACATTGTACCTAAACGTCATATTGACCTAATACAGGTTTTTGCACGTTGCAGTAAAATTGTAATGAAACCGACATAATATTTCTACTTGCCAACCGTTCTGAAATAAACGTAACTCGGAGCATGGTAAATGATGTCTGCCGAAAGAACAGATTAAAAGAGGCGTTAAACTTGACATTGAAATATTTTAATAAATTTGAATATATATATATTTTTTCATTTTAAAATACAAACAATTAATTCCAAGTAACAGAATTATAGAGGCAATCTGATTGGTTGAACTTGGACTGGTGCTGGAAAGTGTTCAGTAAGTTAACCGACTGTCCATCATTCCAAGGGGCGTAACTCGGTTCCTCGAAAATTCCCTCTGAAAACTCACAAAATGTTTCTATTTCCCCGGAATTATGTGAATTGTAGGTACAAGTTTGATCCATACGGGAGCAATCACGTGATGATGACGTCTCTGGAGAACAATAAGACGTCGAGAAGGGTTTGCTGGATCCCCAGGGGCCGGCGGAGGGAACTGTCTGGGGCCAAGGTGTTCCCGCATTAGTGGGTCTTTCTCTCAGACCGCCTGGGCAGATGGATTCTCTCAGACCGCCCGGGCAGATGGACAGTTTTTGGCCATTATACATTGCTTCCCAACCCTGAAAACAAAAGAATCTCGTGTTATTCGCTGTCTCTTATGCTAGTACTAACTAACAATTTCTTATTTCTTGTTGAATCAGAGCTAGAGAGAGAGAGAGAGAGGGGGGGGGGTAATTACCTAAATTTAAAGCAGTCTCTTTACAATATTTCTAGATCTGTGTTGTTATGTATTGACAATTAATTTAATTTTAAAACCAGAAAATGTAAGAAGTGGACATCACTAACATTACATGTACATGTAACTAATTTTCTTTCGGACGCCATGCCGGGCTTCATGGACTCAGCAGAACGATATGTTTGGCTTTTAAGTATCTCGGAGCCACAATTTGGCAAGTTTCTAGATTGTTCATGAATAAGTACTGCCTAAACACAAAAGTCGACGTTGCATTCATTCGTTTCCGTGTGAAAAACACGAATATCTCAATAAAAAAAAAAGACAACGAAATTCCTCGATACATTAAAACTACAATTCTGTTACATTCGTACTATTTTCCGTAAAAGTATTAAAACTCCGGTAACCTGATTTGACGTCAGTGAGATGATGGAGAATTCTGTGGATAGAACTTTTAGCCATTAATTCTTATTCTTAAAAAAGTCAGTACACATGAAACATTTCCATTTTGGAAAAGCTCCGAATTGTTTTAAAAGTTCCGAGACATTATGCACTGGTAAACATAAATTTCTTACACATAGATTATTATTTACTTATTATAGTATGTTTAAATTAGTTCATACACATAGATTATTATATACTTATTATAGTATGTATAAATTAGTTCATATACATAGATTATTATATACTTATTATAGTATGTTTAAATTAGTTCATACACATAGATTATTATATACTTATTATAGTATGTTTAAATTAGTTCATACACATAGATTATTATATACTTATTATAGTACATGTATGTTTAAATTAGTTCATATACATAGATTATTATATACTTATTATAGTATGTATAAATTAGTTCATACACATAGATTATTATATACATATTCAGTATGTATAAATTAGTTCATACACATAGACTATTATATACATATTCAGTATGTTTAAATTAGTTCATACACATAGATTATTATATACTTATTATAGTATGTTTAAATTAGTTCATACAAATAGATTATTATACTTATTGAATATGTTCAGATGAGTTCATATATATATGGATTATCATACTTAATTTGTTCAGATTAGTAAATTTCATATACATAAATTATTATACTTATTTAATATGTTTAAATTAGTTTGTAGATTATTATACTTATGAAGGGTGTTCCGCTGACGAGGAGTTATACCTGAGATATTGCTGGGGGGTTCTCTTTCATCTTGCCAGTCCCCATAACTCGGCAATACTCCACAAAGTTCCTGAAGCCCAGAATTTGACACATATACTCAATGTAGCCGATAGCGTTCGTCAGCACCTCCATCTTTGAAATCCTCAGTTCCGGATCCTGTCCGCACGTCGGGACTTTCCGTCGGAGTCCCTCAAACGCTTCATTTACCGCCTGTATCCTATTCCGCTCTCTTCTGTTGCGCCTATCAACATACTCGGAAGACCTCTGGGCGTGCGGGATATGCTTGCGTTTCCTTCTGGTGGATTTTCGGGTAGAATTCCAGTTTTCTGTGGTTTTGGAGATGCACATATGGGCAGTTATGGTATTGCTGTACATTTTATTACATAGAACCGTGCTGTAACGGTGCTGAACGATACCCAGTACTATAACAGTGCTGGGAAACTAACCTAACAGAATACCGGGTTTAGGGAGGGTCTTCTATATAAGGATATTTTCCTGAGAAATGTATTAGTGTCACGGAAGAAAGTCTTGATTTTTTACAAATACGAGCGTGGTGTCTTGGAGTGATAATTGTGGAGCGGACTAGGTCCTGAGAATCTTTCTCCATTCTGCGTATGTCAACGCTTTATTGCTAATCGTTCTTACGAATCCAAGCACAGCAAGCTCATCTCGAACCGATATCGCACGGCGCGATAGTTTACCTGCGGCGGCGAGATTTCTCGCGCCTTTCCGGTTTCTGGGCGGCAGTCCGTTAAATCAGTACCTGGTAGGAACAGGTGGGTGATGAAACGGAACTCTTACATTGATTGGATTAAATCACCGTTGATTAAGAAATGCGGCAGTTTACATACGGCGCCTTGGACGACTGGTATTTAACACGTCAAATTACATTCACCGAGAACGCGGTTTTCCCCCTTAATTTTAAGTATATCCAAAATTTGTTGGAACTTTAAATTAAATATGACTGCGATAATTACTCTTATCATAATCAGGTTTATAGTTATGAATATTGGGGTCTCTGTCTCTCTCTTTCTCTCTCTCTCTTTCAGAAAATTTAGTTTGTTAATTAATGAGCTAAATTGTGTCAGATTTAATGCATAATCATGCATTATTTATATTCATACAATTATAAAATGCTATTTGACATGATTTTACACTGAATAGAACGATTGGACGTTTTCTTTCCGCCAGTTATATTGAAAATACGCACGCTAATAAGTCATAGTGCATTAATTAGTTCAATTAACTTAATGTCAAATGAGATCTTCAAGTTCTCATTCTAGAACGTCGTTGAGACATTTTCGATATATTTCCTCCAACCAAATGGGAATGTTGGAGTACAAAAAAAAAAAAAAAAAAAAAAAAAAAAAAAAAAAAAAAAAAAAACAACAACAAAAAAACAGAGATAGAGGAAAAATAGGTATGCTTCGACAATTCAAAGAAAAGCAGCCATCTTTTCAGAAAAATTCAGTGATAAGTTTCTGTTAATTTCCTTTTGAATGACAGGGTTACACCCATCTTTATCTGTTTAATTAACAGAACAAGATTGACTGGTTGTCAGATTCTGTGATGTCCTAACGGTCCCCAGGACTATGGGATAGATAGATTGAGAGAGAGAGAGAGAGAGAGAGAGAGAGAGAGAGAGAGAGAGAGAGAGAGAGAGACTAGTTATTGAATTTTATTGGAATTAGATAAGTACACAGAAGAAATCATATTCAATGCATCCACTTTCAAATTTATAAACTAGGCAAATAGTATGAGGTTATTTCATTACAGTGTCGATCGATCCTGGAATACGTCAATTGAGGAGCCTGAATTCGTTGTAGAGTATTTCCTATTGATGTGGGTCAGGCTAAGGAATGAATGTCCCACATTGTCGCCAAAACAAATAAAAAATCAAAGAGATTCAAGGAGACAATTCGAAATTGATGGGGGAGGCTGAAGCTAGTAAAAGCCATATGATGATAAAAGTTTATATAGAATCAAATCGTCTAAGATATTGGGATTTCTGCAAAACCATTCATAAATCTGAAAATCATCGGGGAGGGGGGGGGGGGGGTTCCATCGATCTTCAATAAATCTGTATTGTGTTATCATTTTCAACTTTCCACAAGGAAAACCCGAGAATGGTTTGACAAAAAGGTGATTTTTTTCTCTCGTTATAAATATAGTATCGGATTGATTAGAAATACAGGAAAAAGCGATCAACACTAATATGTTTTCAATCTTGCGTACCAATATTCTGTCTGTAGTGTTCGGACAATAGGGATGTATTTCCCAGTATACTTATATACAAATTCAATTTAATATTACAGTCAGCATGCTTATTACGATGGACATGTATCTATCTTATTACCCTGTTTATAGGGAGAGGGCGGGCTAAACCAAACAAATAGATAAAGGGATAAAAAAGGGGGGGGGTAAAAAAAAAAAAAGCCAGAAAATACTGCCACATTTATGTAGTATAAGGCAAAATTGTACAATAGTTAGGAAGTATTTGATAAAATCAATTTTAAGGCATCTTTTTTCATTAGAATTCTTTTTGAAACGTGTTTGAAAATCGGTCATAAAAATGATTGTATGAATAAAATAATATTAGGTTATACATGTATATAAAAATTATGTTCATAGTAAGTTAAAAGAATATTCTGATAGTGAGAGATGAATGTAGATAGAGAGACAGAAAGAGAAATAAATGTAGATAGAGAGACAGGAAGAGAAATAAATGTAGATAGAGAGACAGAAAGAGAAATAAATGTAGATAGAGAGACAGAAAGAGAAATAAATGTAGATAGAGAGACAGGAAGAGAAATAAATGTAGATAGAGAGACAGAAAGAGAAATAAATGTAGATAGAGAGACAGGAAGAGAAATAAATGTAGATAGAGAGACAGGAAGAGAAATAAATGTAGATAGAGAGACAGAAAGAGAAATAAATGTAGATAGACAGAAAGAGAAATAAATGTAGATAGAGAGACAGAAAGAAATAAATGTAGATAGAGAGACAGAAAGAGAATCAGATAAAGAATACTTGCATGCGTGAATATTAACAGTGATGACCGCCATTTCATATTATAACAATCCCCTGTCTAGATCAGCGATCGACATCAATAAGAATGGTATTATACATCATTTAAATCTATCGATATATATGTGAAATTTACATAATACATGTGATTTGGTGTCAACACGTAAATACTGATTAATTGATATTCATAAATGCGCGACTGATCTAATCGATAAATTTTGTGACCACAAATCATAAAACCCTTCTCTCACGATACATTTCCCGTACATGAGAACATTTGTGAAGTTATAGATGGCATTCCTCTGACGACTACATTTGCGGACCATATTGTTCTCGGAGCTGGATACTGTACGTGTGTGTCCCCAAACGTGGTTTCTGTGTATCCGCAAATGTGTCTTATGGTTATCACGTGTTCTGAAAACTGGTTTTCCCAAAACTTTTATCCTATGTCCTCAGAACAAACATACTGGCATCCTGACAGTCGAACAAAGGATTAGGTTCAAAGAGTTTTATGATCTGTAAATATACATCACTCAAAGTTTTCAACTTCACAATTTATACTTACAAACTCACGATTTCATGTCTTTCTCAACAATGAAATCTGATATATTTTATACTAATATCATTATTCCACAAAACCATTTTTCCTCCATCTTTTTTTTACTACTGCAAATTCCCCGACTATTTTGGACTTTAGAATTGAGAAATAATGAGAATAAATTACTGTCCATACGTTAAATTGTATTTTACATATAAAAACATGTTTGTAATAACTTTCTCATCAAATATATTGCATAATTTAGTTAACAGGTGTGTCGTGATTTGAATGTATTGAAGTGCATTTATTCCAGGAATTAATGTGAAGTCTGTAGGGAGGGGGGGGGGTTGCAAATACATAGAACATTCTCTCAAACTTTCATTGTTTTACACACACACGCCCCACCCCTACAAACATTTTACATTGTAAAATTAAACTAGATGTAGACCTTTGGACGTCAGTATAAATTCCTACATGGGGATGTAAGGGCGGTTCCAGAATGGGGGGTGTTGTGTTTCCAGGAGGTCCGGACCCCTCCCCCTTTTGGTGAACCAAAAAATTAAGTTATTAAATTTTAACGAGACTTTGAGTCAAATGGTATGAAAGATGGACGCTTACATGTAATTGCGTCATTCAAATTGATCAACACCAGTGTATCATTTAAGAATTCTTAAAAAATATATAATTATACTTAACATAACGGTTTTTTAAGAAGTAGACAATTTAAAAGTGAAAAGGAAGTGCCTGGAAATCTTCAGAATGCAGGATTTTGCATCATTTACCCCAGGCCTATTGGGAGTAACCTTTAACTCGGCGTTTAAAAAAAATATTTGCAATCAGATCTGCATGATTATAGCGATACATGTAACAATGACTAGAAGATTAGGAAACAAGTAGTGAATGACACAAATCATTCTCATGTATAAGCTGTCACAAGATCCCCCCTAAAATGTTATGTACACAAGAAAAAGGTGTAAATGGGGTGGGGTGGAGATTGTGTAAAGTAGCTAAAAGATTAAGTGCTAGACCCACATCCCTTTCACAAATTCCTGGATCCGCCTATGGTATGTTTAAATATTGAATGCGGGAAGGATACTGATTGACGACACATTGGCGACTGTAAATATGTATATACATTATGTACATTGTAAGTATGATAGTGTTTCATCACGAAGACTCAGTATATTATATCTATTTCATTGGCCGTTTACTCTAGTATTCGCCACTGAAGGACTCGACACCTATAAATGTTTTAACTAAAGATTATCTATTTCAAACGTGTATACATACAAACGCACGTTACATAATGATCCCTTTATATATCGATGAAATTTATTGAAACATTTTATTAAATATCCTAGACTTTACAATGCCATAGAGCCGCGAGGCAACTCAGCACCTATTAATCAAGGCTAACAGACTGATTAAATCTATATACCTACTAAGTACATTCTCTGTAATCATTGCTTGAAATCTGCATATCATTAATTAAAATTCGGTCTATAAAGCGATTAATTAGCGGAAAGGACATCAATGTCAATTTTACATGTGAACCTGTCAGAACAGTTAATCAATTAACCTTGACATCGTGTTGAACATACACCTCCGGTTGAACTCGGAGTCTAGTAAATGTTTTGGTTATTCGGAACCCGTGGACGCTTGTAACTATAAGCTGTCAACACAGTACTTACCATTTTAATGTAAATTTTATGTTTTGCCGACACTGCAGTCATATGGTATACAAAGGAGAGGGGGGGGGGTGTAAACCTAAAATAAACCCCGTCTCCTTGCGTGATTTAAAATACCTTTGATAACATTTACATTCACTGAATCTTTTCTCTTATATTTCTTTTGAAATTGACATTGCTTTCATCAAAGACAATGAATGCATTGCAAACTCCAGCCTTTAGTACTGCCCGTTCACGTAATCATTACCAAATATGGAGCGTCATCAAGGTCAAAGGGTGCATTGGCTGTTCCAACGTAACGAATGGGTCAACCATCTAATATTTTAATTCTTAAATCTGGTATATATTTTTTAAAACATACACAGAAATATAAACAATAAAATGTCTTTCTTTGTTGTTTCATCGGGTGATGAAAGAAGCCATCATTGCAGAAAAAATATATAACCCGTTTACGCGGTTTATGAATTTTTTTCCCCCAATGCTTTCTACCTTCATCACCCGATGAAACAACAAAGAAAGTATTTTATTATTTAGATGATATAACATGCCCCCAAAAAGTGAACGGTGTGTGATTTATGAATATTTGTCAAAAAATTACAATAAAAAGCTCCACCCTCATGCGACTTTCGGCCAATTATGGGTTCAGAGTGGAAAAACTGTATTAATTTCCACTTAATACAGTTTAATTTAATCAATAACCAAAGAAAATGTATATTTTGTAACCTTTTTAAAGATGTCAGACATACAAAAGCGGAAGCATTAATTATGTCAACATCTGAAAATCACATATTTTCGTTGAAACAGCATACAGTAATATAAAAATATGTTGGATTTTTCTTTAAATGGTTAAAATTAAAAAAATCTAATGTTAACAGTTTAAAAAAATGCTACTCTATGAAAATGTATGAATTAATTGTGGATATGGGTGAAATCATTGTGTGCTAGTATTTAATGTATAACAGAAATGACCAGCATATGAGGAGTTATTGCCCTTGACAGCATTTTATACTATAGATACCGGTAATTGATTATTATAGAAAACTTATTTTTTTCATTATCAAATAGTTTACTATTCTTTTTATTATACCTAATGAATAAAAGTTCTCCAAAAGAATATTTCCAAGTTTGATCGATTAAAAGATTTTGCAAAATCCTCCGACATTATACAAAATTTGGGTGAATAAAACTTTGGTGAACGTGCATGTATACTACAAAAAACCCGACTATTCGGTATCTGAGTTTGTTTTACGTCCCGTCGAGAATTTTTCACTCATATTCAGACGCCACCAACTGTGAGTGAAGTACCATAAATTTAGACTCATGCTTAGCGCCCAGGGCTGTAGCAGTGAGTGTTCTTTAAAGTGTCAACGCTACATTCATAAAATAAATCCATGCTACTCTGCATTCACTATGTACCTTTGTAACTTAACAATATTCATGATACTCCCGAAGAAGCAAAGGGCTTAGTCGAGCATACTCAATCGCCTTCCTGATATTTTTATCATAATTGTATATAAAGTGATATGAAGGACTTTCATAGTAGGACATACCTCATATACCCGTGTCCTTTCGCCGATTGTACACCCTAGAGTCTAAGAATCATGCTGGCAGAAAACAAAGTTATCTAAGGCCAAAATCATCTGCCCTCGCCCCGAACAACTAAAATAAAAAATGGTGTCCCTACCACAATATATTTTTTTTACGCCTGAATTGAGAGCTGGTTATTGTAATTTGTATTTGTAAATTCTTCCAAAAAGAAAAGATTTTTTGCTTACCAATCTGTTTACATTTTCAATATAGATTCAGACTTGGGCAAGTAAAATTATCTTTCGTTTTAAATGTGACTCTACATATTTACACGTTAAACTGCGCTCGGCGTGTTCTGGTCCAAGTTGTTCAATTATCTTCATAAACAAACATCGATGAAGAAATTTAAAGAAGCTGCACAGATTTATCCGCCCCATAGACCTACTTCTTCTATAGTAAATTTCTCCGTCCTCGTCGAGTGCCCCGTTACTTAACCTGCGCGCACGCATTTATTAAGTTATTTCCCGCTCCATAATGTATTCTCTTACCTGCCCTTCGTTAATTCCCTGTGATAATTACATTATTGAGGGGAAAGTTTGTTTATTGCTAATATTAAAATGTAAATATGCATTCAGAAATTGAATAGTATGATTAATTTAATCATCTTATCATGACATGACACGCCGAAGGAATGCTCCCGTACAATGTCATGAATAATTCATTCTCCTTTTATCTGGTATATATAAGCTGAGGGTGGCTATGTCTTGTGTAGAATCAGTTTGTCAGAGTTCAAGTTTGCTTACATACGTCCAAAAAACCTGTCTATGAAAATGGTAAGCAGATTTATTCTCATTTTACGCAATGTAACTTTTTTTTCAGAACGAAAAAAAAAAATTCTATACAATTTTTTTTAAAAACAAAAATGAAACGTTTTAAATATATCGATTTAAAATCATAGATCTGATCCGTGAACATTGACTTACATGTCACTTTTCGTGTGATCACGTGATAATGATGTCATTGTGGCGCAGACTTTGCATTCATATTATAATCATATTGTCCTGCTTTATTTCAGGATTATGTCAAGTATCTTGCTCTGCTCCTTGTCTTACTCTCTGCTTCCATGGTTACCATGGCAGATGACAGTAGTGAGGAGAATGATGAAAACGAGGCTGAGGAGGAACAGGAAGACGCAGTCGAAGCCAACACAAATGACATCATGACAGCGCCATCTGTCAACTCAGCAGGGACACAAAATGTCGGATCCAAGGGGGTGATCATTCCGTATGGCAATGTACAAAAACCGAGCTCAACCTCCAAGTCTGTCGTAAAAGCAAAAGCAGTCATTTCCAAAATCACAAAGAAAATTAATCGGGTTGTGGGACTCCATCGCCAACGGTTCTCATTTTACAGATGTCAGACTTCCTGTCTAGTTGGCGCTATATCCTGCATGAATACTTGCCGTACTAAAGGAGCGTATACCTTTTACCGAGAACAGTACATGGTCTGCGGACGCAAATGTCGATTCAACCAGTACTGGTGTAAAAAGGTGTGCAAGGATGACCTCAGCAGGACCCGGGCAGAACAGATGAGGCGACTTAGATCATAAAAAGTTAATCTCAAAGTACTACCTCGGCTTCAACAATCAAATCAATAGGATTTGCTCGTGAGACGGTTGTCCCAGACTCAATCTAGGACATGATAAATGGCCACAAACTGATATAACATAATGACATTCTCTAACAGAACAGTATTCGTGTAGGCCAATATAAGTATATTTTTCATCCAGCAGTTGTTCCAGATGTCGGGTGTGAATAACGTGATCAGCGGTTGGACGATACAGTCTTGTCTGTGACCAATGAAATCGTTTGTAACAATACCAGTGTCTTTTGTGTGAAATCCATGTAGCTCTTTGTATACTTATCGTGTTGTTTTACATGTATTTATTATTTATTGAACAATTAAACCGGTTCTAAACAACACTGATTTTGAGTATATTATGTAAAGATGCGTAAATCATTTGCTTCTACGGCTTGAAACCCGAGATTTTAAAAGAACTTGTGAAGTGAAAATATCTTATTCTTAGGCAGTGATGACTCGGAAATCCCCAAACTGCAATTTGAATCATTCACACATGTATAAATGTAATGTATAATCTCTCAAAATGATTTTATTAACCTCAATATGCAATAATATTGAAATATTGCTCGATTAGGTATGCCAATTAATTAATAAAAATTGATATATCATGAGCACTGGTGAACCTTTTACCCTTCAGAAAGGAATGCGGATCAAAGATCGATTTAAGGGCATGTCACTGTCGAGGACTGCTGGCAGGTGCTTGATCACGATAGACAACAGGGCTACGAGCCCCCAACACACACACACTGGTAGAGAACGCACTGAGAGCAAAGGTTAAGCAGACGACAATCATTAATGACAAATAATCGAATCAATTAATGGGGGGAAAAGGATACAAATAATTGTAATGCATGTAAATTTTTCAGATCAGTCGGTAAGAATTTGTGTGTTCTATGAAACTGGGTCCCAGACAGTCACCACGAAATCATGAATGTTTCCTTTGTCATGAGTTGATTCGATTGAATTTGTCTTTGATTGAAGGTGTATAAAAAGTCAATTAGTTTTTCAGATCGCGTGAAAAAAAATATTTATGTTACAAAAGCCCTTTTAAAATGTATTCGTGAAAGGCTGATTTTTTCCTTAAATATCGATCTGTGACAATCTAATTAAAATTAGATGTTAGATCCGCTGTAGCGAGTATGTGAGCGGATCTAACATCTAATTTTAATTAGATTTGATCTGTGTAAATGCACGTCAATAAGATGAGAGAAACTGACGGGATCAAGGAACAACCCCTAATGTCGATAAAGGAGAGCCCCGGATGTTACACTTCATGATTATGTAAGTTTTCATTTATTGAAACTCATAACTACATGTAGCAATGACATTTGATAAGATTACCATCGCAACCAGATTAAAAAAGAGCTCACCTAAATGGATACATATAAATGAAATACATGTATACATTGAAATGAATGCAATATTCGTTTCTTGTTTTCTTTTTTTTTTTTTTTTTTTTTTTCGGGGCGGGGGATCGTGTTTTAGAACAATAATCGGGAATCTGTTTTTAAACTTGCTAGGAAACATACAGCGGTCCTGGGTGTTTTATTCTCATTACAAATCGCTTACGAGGTAGAATTTTTAGTTTTTAGGGTACACTGGAGAATTAGCAATACAGTATTTGTATATTGTAAACTTCTCAAAATTCTGGAACATGTGTTTATGCTGTATAACACTACATCAACAATAACATGTGCTGTATAACACTACATCAACAATAACATGTGCTGTATAACTACATCAACAATAACATGTGTTTGTGTTGTATAACACTACATCAACAATAACATGTGTTTGTGCTGTATAACACTACGTCAACAATAGCATGTGTTTGTGTTGTATAACACTACATCAACAATAACATGTGTTTGTGTTGTATAACACTACATCAACAATAACATGTGTTTGTGTTGTATAACACTACATCAACAATAACATGTGTTTGTGCTGTATAACACTACATCAACAATAACATGTGTTTGTGCTGTATAACACTACATCAACAATAACATGTGTTTGTGCTGTATAACACTACATCAACAATAACATGTGTTTGTGTTGTATAACACTACATCAACAATAACATGTGCTGTATAACACTACATCAACAATAACATGTGTTTGTGTTGTATAACACTACATCAACAATAACATGTGTTTGTGTTGTATAACACTACATCAACAATAACGTGTTTGTGCTGTATAACACTACATCAACAATAACATGTGTTTGTGTTGTATAACACTACATCAACAATAACGTGTTTGTGCTGTATAACACTACATCAACAATAACATGTGTTTGTGCTGTATAACACTACATCAACAATAACATGTGTTTGTGTTGTATAACACTACATCAACAATAACATGTGCTGTATAACACTACATCAACAATAACATGTGTTTGTGCTGTATAACACTACATCAACAATAACATGTGTTTGTGTTGTATAACACTACATCAACAATAACGTGTTTGTGCTGTATAACACTACATCAACAATAACATGTGTTTGTGTTGTATAACACTACATCAACAATAACGTGTTTGTGCTGTATAACACTACATCAACAATAACATGTGCTGTATAACACTACATCAACAATAACATGTGTTTGTGTTGTATAACACTACATCAACAATAACGTGTTTGTGCTGTATAACTACATCAACAATAACATGTGTTTGTGCTGTATAACACTACATCAACAATAACATGTGTTTGTGCTGTATAACACTACATCAACAATAACATGTGTTTGTGCTGTATAACACTACATCAACAATAACATGTGCTGTATAACACTACATCAACAATAACATGTGTTTGTGCTGTATAACACTACATCAACAATAACATGTGTTTGTGCTGTATAACACTACATCAACAATAACATTTGCTGTATAACACTACATCAACAATAACATGTGCTGTATAACACTACATCAACAATAACATGTGTTTGTGTTGTATAACACTACATCAACAATAACATGTGCTGTATAACACTACATCAACAATAACATGTGCTGTATAACACTACATCAATAATAACGTGTTTGTGCTGTATAACACTACATCAACAATAACATGTGTTTGTGTTGTATAACACTACATCAACAATAACATGTGTTTGTGTTGTATAACACTACATCAACAATAACGTGTGTTTGTGCTGTATAACACTACATCAACAATAACATGTGTTTGTGTTGTATAACACTACATCAACAATAACGTGTTTGTGCTGTATAACACTACATCAACAATAACATGTGTTTGTGCTGTATAACACTACATCAACAATAACATGTGTTTGTACTGTATAACACTACATCAACAATAACATGTGTTTGTGCTGTATAACACTACATCAACAATAACATGTGCTGTATAACACTACATCAACAATAACATGTGTTTGTGTTGTATAACACTACATCAACAATAACATGTGCTGTATAACACTACATCAACAATAACATGTGCTGTATAACACTACATCAACAATAACATGTGCTGTATAACACTACATCAACAATAACATGTGCTGTATAACACTACATCAACAATAACATGTGTTTGTGCTGTATAACACTACATCAACAATAACACGTGCTGTATAACACTACATCAACAATAACATGTGCTGTATAACACTACATCAACAATAACATGTGTTTGTGTTGTATAACACTACATCAACAATAACATGTGTTTGTGCTGTATAACACTACATCAACAATAACGTGTTTGTGTTGTATAACACTACATCAACAATAATGTGTTTGTGCTGTATAACACTACATCAACAATAACATGTGTTTGTGTTGTATAACACTACATCAACAATAACGTGTTTGTGCTGTATAACACTACATGAACAATAACATGTGTTTGTGCTGTATAACACTACATCAACAATAACATGTGTTTGTGTTGTATAACACTACATCAACAATAACGTGTTTGTGCTGTATAACACTACATCAACAATAACATGTGTTTGTGTTGTATAACACTACATCAACAATAACATGTGCTGTATAACACTACATCAACAATAACATGTGCTGTATAACACTACATCAACAATAACATGTGCTGTATAACACTACATCAACAATAACATGTGCTGTATAACACTACATCAACAATAACATGTGCTGTATAACACTACATCAACAATAACATGTGTTTGTGCTGTATAACACTACATCAACAATAACACGTGCTGTATAACACTACATCAACAATAACATGTGCTGTATAACACTACATCAACAATAACATGTGTTTGTGTTGTATAACACTACATCAACAATAACATGTGTTTGTGCTGTATAACACTACATCAACAATAACGTGTTTGTGTTGTATAACACTACATCAACAATAATGTGTTTGTGCTGTATAACACTACATCAACAATAACATGTGTTTGTGTTGTATAACACTACATCAACAATAACGTGTTTGTGCTGTATAACACTACATGAACAATAACATGTGTTTGTGCTGTATAACACTACATCAACAATAACATGTGTTTGTGTTGTATAACACTACATCAACAATAACGTGTTTGTGCTGTATAACACTACATCAACAATAACATGTGTTTGTGTTGTATAACACTACATCAACAATAACATGTGTTTGTGTTGTATAACACTACATCAACAATAACATGTGCTGTATAACACTACATCAACAACAACACGTGTTTGTTCTGTATAACACTACATCAACAATAACGTGTGTTTGTGTTGTATAACACTACATCAACAATAACATGTGTTTGTACTGTATAACACTACATCAACAATAACATGTGTTTGTGTTGTATAACACTACATCAACAATAACATGTGTTTGTGTTGTATAACACTACATCAACAATAACACGTGTTTGTTCTGTATAACACTGCATCAACAATAACGTGTGTTTGTGCTGTATAACACTAAATCAACAATAACATGTGTTTGTGCTGTATAACACTACATCAACAATAACATGTGTCTGTTCTGTATAACACTACATCAACAATAACATGTGTCTGTTCTGTATAACACTACATCAACAATAACATGTGTTTGTGTTGTATAACACTACATCAACAATAACATGGCAATGAATAGATGAATAAGGGATGTGAAAAACGTAGCAGGCAAGATTTTGATGATAATGAGTGGTTGAAAATCTACATGCATGTAGTGGTATATTTAGCTCTCCTACATGTAAATAGTCCTGTGGAATCCCTTCCGACTAAGAAAATTGAGTCTCTTACCATCAGGTGACCTGCATGAATCGTAATGTTAAAACGCTTAATCTTTTTCACTGAAGAAAGAAATCCACATGGCAACTTTGTGAAATATCGTTTTTTAATAACGACATTTTAGATTTTCTGAATATGATTAAATAATGAATACAGACTTATACAAACTTTAGACGAAACCATGTTTTTTTTAAAAATATTTATCATGGAAACACATCAGGGTGACCTTTGAGATCATTTTGTACCAAATAATAGCACATGTGCGGATCTAGAGAGAGAGAGAGGGGGGGGGGGGTCCGGACACCCCTCCCCCCCCTGGAATTTGCAAAGAAAAAAAATTACAATATAACGATTTATAAGAAAAATGAGTTGACTGTTATTATATCATAAATATTTTTTTTTGTGAAAAGGCTCCAACAATCCCCCCCCCCCCCCATGAAAAAAATTCTGGATCCGCGCCTGATAGCATTACTAGAGGTGCTACAAATAGACATTTTTATATACATAACAGAAAAAGGTGAGGAGTTTTCTAATTTCTTCTATAATGCTGTTTAAGGTAACAATTTCAAAATGTCTGTGATAAATAAAGAAACCTATCGCATAATGGCTTTAATAGATAATTTAATACCAACAGAGGTATTGCCCCTGGATTCAATATTTTGAAACATATAATTGATTATTCATATATAACTTAGACTTTTTAAATAGTTTATGGTTAACAAGATTTTTTACAATAACTATTGAAAAAGACTCCAATAAAAATTTATATTCCTGTCATGCATAAATCTTATTAAATCATTGACTTTGCGAAATCTTATGACGTCACAGAGGGATCAAAGAGATCATTAGGGATCAAAGAGATGGCCGTAAAACTTTCAAGTATCAAAATACCAAAAAAAAAAAAAAAAAAAAAAAAACCCTATGCAAATATTTGCAAATAAATATTTTAGCTTCTAATCCAAGTCGAGTTCCACAAGTGTCATGTTTATGATGTGCACTGGTCAGCATTCTTGTATATACTTAACTTTATGAGATATAAATCATGTTATTGTTGTTGTTATGCAATATCCTTAGTACCCTGCCTACATTCCAGTATGTGAATCTTTAATTACGTTCTGTATACTGTAACATAAGGGCCTCTTTGGATACAAGCTTGTACAAGGATTTACATCCCTAGGTGGTTAACATCATCTGTACGTCCTCATCCCTGGGTAGTTAACATCATCTGTACTTCCTCATCCCTGGGTAGTTAACATCATCTGTACTTCCTGTCACTTACATGAATATGCAATTTTTGTTGGATTGCATAGTGTCGATATTATGTGACGGGTCTCGATTCTTTTATTGCCATATTTTATGACATTTTGTATCATTTTATACTTGAAATGGAATGAAATTTGTTCGAGATCTGCGGAAAGAAAACGTACTGAATTATCAACTTTCTCACCAAAATTTCGAAAATATATATGTCGCGAACGGCTATTTACATATGCCCTTGGGATTTGGAGAACGACTTTCATCCATCTATTCGCTATTTATAAAATCTTTCTGACACTGTCTATATTTACAACTGGCGGACTTAGGTCCGGTTCACAGTTCTGATGCCGTCCTTGGAACCGCTCAGAAGGTCGGGCGGGGGTGGGGTGTGGGGGAGTGGGTGTGTGTGTGACAACCCACGATGGTAATTCATTCCGTTGTCTTGTCGATGACTGACTCAGAGTCCTGGAATAATGGAGCGAGAACCTGATGTCATGTCCCCGCGCTATTGATTTGGCTTCCCTTGGACAAGGTTAAGTATGTGATGTTATAGCGACAGGAAGTAATGGTGAACAACACGGTAAAGCTTGGTGACCTTGGCGGTAAAGCTTGGTGACCTTGGCGTTCGGTCTAGGACCTTGTAGTGTCTGCTGACCGTTTGATAAACGTTTGAATGAATAGAGGATATATGTAGATTTTAATGTTGTTAATGTAAAACTTATACAGTACCAATTTTGATGCACCAGATGCTCATTTCGACAAATAATGTCTCTTCAGTGATGCTCAACCGAAATGTTTGAAATCCGAAATAACAATGAATTTTTAGAGCTATTATAGCCAAAAACAGCGTGCCAAAAAAGTGGAGTCAAATTCGTCTAAGGATAAGAGCTATGCATGAGGGAGATAATACTTAATTTTGTAATGAATTTCTAAATTTTATAACAGCAATTAAATATACATCCGTATTTTCAAGCTAGTAACGAAGTACTTAGCTACTGGGCTGTAGAGACCCTCGGGGACTAACAGTCCACCAGCAGAGGCCTCGACGCAGGGGTCATAATGTAAAACTTATACGGTACCAATTTTGATGCACCAGATGCGCATTTCGACAAATAATGTCTCTTCAGTGATGCTCAACCGAAATGTTTGAAATCCGAAATAACAATGAAGCATCGTCGCATAACAAAACAGTCGTATCAAAAAGAAGAGTTATTCAATTTGATTGGGTGTTTCCAAACCAGTATATCTAGAACATACAAATAACTTTATAGGGAAAGGCGACCCTAACCACATTGTTGCTTTTATGAATAAAGTATTACTTACCGATATCGTAAATGATAGTCTTTAAGTACAAAAACCCTTGCTTAACGATTAAATCAATATTTATCGATCATATATTTCAAATTACCCGCCGCTAAGAGAGTGGCCATTGAAGTGTGATTTATGACGTCACACCGTCTGTTCCGGTTTATGTCATCAGCAGCACTGTAAACATGACAGGTCACGAACAGTTAAGTTTGGAGCCCTATAGATTTGAGTCCGTTCTTTTGCAAGAAGAAATTACCGGTAAGAAAAGGAAGACGTGCAGTCGAGTTGCAGACCAGGCAGATTATGTCTCGAACCTCAACTTGCCATTACGCAAATGATGGATCCACAGTTTACATAGGCCTAGTTTTTTCTTTTCAGATGACTTGGTTGGATCAAGATTTTCGAGAAAAAACAACAACAAACATTTTTATTCACATCTCCCCTTCGCATTAGTCAGATTAACTGCTCGACAGGAAGGCATCAACCTATTCATTCGAAAAATCTACCACATACACATATTTCTCATCAAAACCGGAACAGACGGTGTGACGTCAAAATCATTGATTTTTGTGGTCTTTAATACAAAAGAGTTCCACATCATGGCAGCCTGTATAGATGGCGGGAATTTCAATTTTTAACATTTTCAAATTAGTACTGACGCTTTCTAGGCCGTATATCAACAGAATAGTATGGAAAAAAATTATCAAATAATTAATCCTATCATTTATCATGTGGGTTGCCTCTCCCTTTAAGTATCTGATATAATTAATATCATATATATATAAAGCCAACACGGACCCCTGGACACACCAGAGGTAGGGTCAGGTGCTTAGGAGGAGTAAACATCCCCGGTAGACCGGCCACACCCGCCATAAGCCCTATGTCTTGGTCAGGTAAACGGAGTTATTCGTAGTCAAAATCAGTGTGCCAAGAACGGCCTAACAATCGGTATGAAACACTTCAAACAGCATTTGACCCAATGATATGCTGTATTGGCAAACTAGATCATTACAAAGGCCATTGAATTTGCAAAATCTGACTTTAAACGAGACTGTTGAAATCCCTGTAACATCAACCTGTTTGTCAGTAGTCTATCTTGATTTAAAAACTAATTATACGCATAAAAAGGCTCTTGCGTAACGAATCAGTTGAGAGATATAAACACAATATGCAGGTGATAATGAAATATTGTTACATAAATATGGGAAGTCGACGATGGAGAATCTGAAATCATCCCGTTTATCATAAAGTTGAGTAGTTAGTTTGCCGCTGATATCCATTTTCAATAATATATGTAAGTAAAAACAGATGTGGAGGACTCTGTGGTGTTTTTTATTTCGAGTTCACAGAGATCGACATATGAATGGAAATGATTATCGTTAATAGATAAAAGATCGTCGACGTATCTTAATATCACGTTGAAGGCCACAACAAGATCTTATTTTCTCATGTAGAAGATTTTGAATAAATTCTGCTTCATAAGAATATAAAAACAGATCAGCTAACAAAGTAGCACAGTTCTTTCCCATGGGGATTCCAACATACCATTGGAAGACCTGATCACCAAAGACCACGAAGATATTGTCAATGAGGAATTTCAGCATATTTTTTATTTAAACTTCAGAGTACTTCAAATGGAATCAGTGTGGTGTTTAACAAAGTAATTGTTTGGATGACTGATCAATAGATATAAATATTTCCCTATCCCATTTTTGTTGAAGAAGCAACTGTGTATGATGTCAAAACGTCTAGCTAATTATCGGGAGAAATGGTCGTTTAAAATGCTGAGGAGTTTTGATGTTGTTGGTTTGAGAAAAGTGTTGCAATTTTAAACTTACTAAAAGTTCTTTAAATGTTTTTAGGATCCACATTTAATTTGCAATACTTTTGGCATATGTTGTGGCACAGAACGTTTGAAGTTTTTCCTTCACAGCTGTTAATATTTTCGTAAGGAGCAAAGATGGAGGCTTGCTTGAACATTTACTTAATACAGTGTGGTACAATAATGTAGCAGTTATTACTGGTCATTCATACATGAGGGCACCTGCTATAATCACAATGCCGTTTGGAAGAGGTGTGTACTTCGTCCACCGTGTTTTAGTCCGTAATAAATATATCAGAAAGTTCTTTTATAGCCTCTCGCATTAAAACGGGACGGCGGAGTCAAATGCTAATTTCCTACTCGATATTTTGGATTAGATATGAAATTGAATTCTATTTCTAAAGGTCAACAAGACGAAATGTTAAATGTCACTTTGTGAATCTAAATGTGTGATCGATATCAAAGGGGATCTTTTTAAAATTAGGTTCTGATTTTTTTTTTGGTATGATCATGACAAAGCATGTTGTAATGCGTCAATTATCAACCATGCAGGATATTAGACAGCATTTTAGAAAATTGTGTAGTTTAATTAAGAGTATTGTAAATCATGTTGCGTTAATACAGGGTGTTTCAGAAATTTATCAATTTTGATTTGCATATCATTAGATAGAGTATGATACCACTTCTTCAAATTTATCCGCTGCCATCTTGTTTACTGGTTATTCTAGTGTTTAATACGCGCAACGATTGGCTAAAAAATGATGTGATTTTAATCAGCATTAGGCTAATAATAAAACATATGCAAGTCATCATTCATACGTGAATAATAACCCGTAGCGTCAACACCCTGTTCGAAATAAGTGTTCGAACTTTCATGGATTGTCCATGATACGTACGTATATATTTGTAGAGGCGGATCCAGGATTTAAAAAAGGGGGGGGTCTACCGTCAATTTCAGTTTTCTTTCGGGGGTGGGGGTGGGGGGTGGGGTGGGGGCTCAAAATGCAAAATCCACCTATCTTTTCCCCTCCCCCCTTCCGCATATATGAAACCTGCCTCAAACCCTGAAACATTTTGTATATTTAATAGTTCCTTTCAATGTCATTTTCTCTAGTCTTCAGTGCATCTGTGTATATAAATGCACTATTTTTAGACTTAAAGGTGTGAGTGATATTTTATTAAAATAAATCTCACTCGTTCAAAAACTCGAAATTGTAGTATTTCATTGATTTCATAACTAAATGCAATTTTCTATTCATTTCATTTTTGTTATGATTTAGATGAATAAGAAGATATGCACAATAAGTGCAGAGACATCCGATTATTGAGTGATTAAGGTTCATCATTCTTTCATGTTAATATTTGTAACAAAGCAAATCTTGACGATAAGGAATAATGACCAATCTCATTAATCCTATAAAACATACAAAATTCAGAGGAGGGCAAACACCTGGTTATACCAGAATCAGCTGTCTACAGCTGGGAGGAGTAAGCATCCACTGTTAACCGGTCACATCCGCTGTGAAACCTTTATCTTGGTCAGGTCAATGGAGTAATTCGTAGTCAAAATCAGTAGGTAAAGAACGGCCCAACAATTAGAAACTTGTGATGCTGAAAATGTGTCCGAAAATTTTGAATTATACGAGATCATATTTCTAATGGAAATAGTAGCACGTAGTTTAATATCATGATTTTATTCTCTCAAATGAAAAAGAAAATAATGGTAAAATTAATGACTTGTCTCCAACATAACAAAGTCACAGCAAAACAAGATTCGTTTTAAAGTTATGGCGACACGTCTTAAGAGGCAAAAGGAAACGACTACAGGAACTACCAGTTTAACTTTACTTTAGTCTTTTTAAAAGGAAAAAATGAATAAATAATTTCCTCTCTCTTATACATGTATAATCAGGTACCCCTATTTGCCCTGCTTCGCTATATACTTTTCCCGTGGGGATGCAGGTTAGAATAGGTCCTCAGTACCCTTGCTTGTTGTAAGAGGCGATTAAATGGGGGGGGGGGGTGTCCTTCGGATGAGATCGAGGCCCCGTGTCACAGCAGGCGTGGCACGATAAAGATCTCTTCCTGATCAAAGGCCGCAAGCGCCGAGCAAGGCCTAAATTTTGCAGCCCTTCACCGGGGGCATTGATGACTCCATAAGGGTGAAACACTTTCGAGTGTAAACAACATACAACCAATCAGTCAATCACTATGTAGTTTATCATGCCACTGTTATTTTATGGAAAAAATCCACATTATCAAATACAGGTTATTAAATGTACAAAATCCGAAATTTATCACAGGAAATACGGTCATTTTATGTACTTCATTGACAAGCCGCTGATTAGCAATGTTGGTTTGGTTAAACATAGAAATATATTAAACCATAGTTTTTGATTTGTTGATAATTTAGAAAATGAAACCACTGGTCAGTCAATTACATGTAAAGTTTGATGTACTCAATTTCACAGTCCTCTCGTTTGAAAACATGGTGACCCTGAACTAACATTGACAACAGAAAGAGGACAGCGACACCCACTTGCTTGTCAAAATAACGTAAAATGTTCTAAAGTTTCTGTATGTAAAATATCAGATCTCATCGGATCTTAACGAGAATCCATCATAAACGGAAACACGTGGTCTCATCCTAGCAATGCGCACAAAATACTTTTTAAGCTTTTGAAATATTTTTATATGCAGAAGAAATGACTGTCTCTTTTCTGTAAATCTGTATGTTCTCTGTAGTAAAAGCACTAATTAAAAGTACTTACTGAAATTGACATGGAGCCGAAAACGTTTACTACAATTTCATATCCAATCAAATCCTTTACATGTCAATCAAACTGATCAATCGTAAATAAGAAAGTCTTTCATACATAGCGTCTTTCTTCCAACTAAACATATCAATGGAGGACACGCTTGAGTGGAATAAATATAGCTGTACCGACGACCGGTCACTGCATCACGTGACTAATATCCGTATGCAACTCATTGATCTTCGTGATAAATCATACGATGACATTTGAATGATTTGTCTTTACAGGGATTCTAAATGTCTGCAATGACGAAGTTAGATATTGAATGCGACTAAAAAGTGACCCGTCTGTTAATGATGTGTCTATCCCTTTAGCTTAAATATATTTATGTTATATAATATATTTCATCTAACCACACACACACACACACACACACACACACACACACACACACACACACTCTCTCTCTCTCTCTCTCTCTCTCTCTCTCTACCTCTCTCATAAATTATATTGTTTTGAATTTATGATATTAATTTACTTTAGATTACAACTATTTTGATGTTGAATTAAAGTATCTTCTTAAAAGTTACAAAGGAAATTGAAATGAATGCTTAATCTTACTCCGCACCAAACGTTATAAATTTATCAATTTGTTAAAGACAACATGCTCTTTCTTGATCGTCGTGCTTTGACCTTGATAATTGAAAGACAACTTATATTAACCTTCATTAATAAGTATTTGATTAATAAGTAAATTCATTATCTTTCTAATAATTAAGCCTCCTTGTAACTTGCACCACATGACAGCCGGAGACATCAATTAACAAAAACGTGTGGTCGTCAAACAACGGGAAGTGCTGATGATTTGTGGTTGTCGTAAATATTCAGACCTATTTACATGTGCCTTATTGAAAACAAAACCGAAATTTTACAAAGAGCAAACAATTTTTTTTATTTTTTTTTTTTAGATTTATTTGGTATCCTTCAAAATTTAGTTTTGTATGTTTACACACATGTACACGTGTATCATGATGCAAATACTAGATTTTTTCACCCTGTTAGAAATATTTTTAAAATGATTATTCTACATGTATGTAGACAGATCACAAGCGACCTCCTGTATTATGTTAAACCTCACGGCTTTCTTTTTATGTATATTTCATGAAATCGATAAGATCATGTGTATCACTCCACATACAATATTTCTATTAATTTATAGATTAAATGCAAAAATTAAAATATAATAAAAACATACAGGTAGATTAACAATAATTTTTCTTCTAAAAATAATAATATTCCTAAAATATTGTTCAACTTACAGTATTTAATATAAAACCCAGATAAACGCCTGTTTTTCGCCACTATAGAGGAAAACTGAACTACAAAAAATAAACCTAGTAAAGAGAATGCATTGAAACAAAGACACCACGTCAAGTCTGATGAAATTTCATATAGAAAAAAAGTGTTCAAAATGCATTATTTAATTGCGAACAACCTTTTCCATAAGTCACAGGAAACAAACTATTTTATATACAGGGAAATATTCGTCCCTGTTTCTTTATCGTCCATTTCGCCCTCGTTGTCACTGGGCGAATTTGAAAGTGGGCGAAACTGTTTTCTCTCATATCTCTCTTTAGGCGAAAATAACACGGAACGAAAATAACCTTGTATGGAGTAGTCTATATGATTGTGTAACTACTGTACCTCAGCTCAGTGGCGTAGCTTCCATTGAGGCAACCGAGGCAGCTGCCTCGGTAGAAAAAACCCCACCTTTTACGTTGTTAAAATGTCGATAGCTTCAGACCCCCTGCCTCGGTAATATTCGAACCCAAGCCACGCCTATGCAGCTTTACTTTCTCTCTTCTTAATTTGCATTGTTTGATACATTAAATCATAACAATTCTTTTTAGACTTGCATTGTTTGATATTACATTAAATCCTAACAACCACCACGTGTATAAAAAACATATGGTATCCACAACATGTATTTAAATAAATAGCATTTTTGAAAATATCTAAGGGCACGAACTCCGATGCTTTACGCCAGCAGACTTCATAAAGAGTATGCTGCACGCGCTTCATGAAGAGTATACTGCACGCGCTTCATGAAGAGTATACTACACGTGCTTCATGAAGAGTATACTGCACGCGCTTCATAAAGAGTATACTACACGCGCTTCATGGGGAGTATGCTGCACGCGCTTCATGAGGAGTATACTGCACGCGCTTCATGAGGAGTATGCTGCACGGGCTCCATGGAGAGTATACTGCACGTGCTTCATGAGGAGTAAACTGCACGCGCTCCATGACGTACTCCGGCCGGAAGCGTCGCAGTTTATATCCTCATGTATTTTCAAAAATGAAATCTATTGTTTTTAATTCTGCATTTTACGTTCATTTTTGTTGATGACGATGGTGTAGATTTATAGTGCAGACTGCCCAGTAGGGGCCCTGCTATACATTTTTGTTGATGATGATGGTGTAGATTTATAGTGCAGACTGCCCAGTAGGGACCCTGCTATACATTTTTGTTGATGATGATGGTGTAGATTTATAGTGCAGACTGCCCAGTAGGGGCCCTGCTATACATTTTTGTTGATGACGATGTTGTAGATTTATAGTGCAGACTGCCCAGTAGGGGCCCTGCTGTACATTTTTGTTGATGACGATGTTGTAGATTTATAGTGCAGACTGCCCAGTAGGGGCCCTGCTATACATTTTTGTTGATGATGATGTTGTAGATTTATAGTGCAGACTGCCCAGTAGGGGCCCTGCTATACATTTTTGTCGGAGTATTCCCAGCCGTTAAAATAGTCGTACTATATTTATCAAGATTCATACGCACATTGTTCACATTCATGAGGGAATAGCTATCATTAATTGATATAGATATCGAAGGTAAAAGCAATGGAAATGGAAATATATTATAGCACATGAACGATACCTAAGTGTTCATTTCATTTGTTATTGTTTATAGTATTTCACAGTAGCTTTTATTAATAGTGATCTCCTTTTTTATATAGTTGTTTGTACTGAAGAACTGTACATCAAAATCTTAAACATTTATTACAAGGTATATTTCTGTCAAAATCAAATACCAAAAAAAAATCACAATTAAATGCCAAATAATAATAAAAAAAGAATTCAGTAGATATTTAATTAGTGATCGAAGCGCCTTCACATTACAAGAATGTCTTTAATTCCTCCGCCAGTGCCAGGGACGCGGACGGCTTTATGACAGCCTAATCACAAATCAAATATGTATATTTATTCATAAATGCATTCGGTCATCATTTCTCAAATAATTTAAAGTGCACAGAAAAAACGCTAAGTGAATTTCCTGATATTGAAAATCGAAATAAATTATTAATTTCGGTAAGATTAATGTCAGATCATTAAATTCCACACAATGTGCACCTCAGGGCCCCGGTGATGTAATTAACAAGCGAATTAACACCGGGCACCTCGTGATGGAAGACACTGCGGGGTGAATAAGAGAATTTTGATGACGGTATTAAAACAGCTGATCTCTTGAACAAGCAGGCAAATGTCTGGATTGTTAAGACGAAGTGGATAGTCTGTTGCATCTTATAAAATGGTAAGTCTGTTCTCTTAGCAACTGCCATAGTCATATGCTACAACACATGTATATAGAAAGTAAGTTTTTTGTATCAAATCGTAGATGAATCGACACAACGATGGGACAAATTCAGTTTTATTTCACATGTATATCTATAGTAATCAACAGCAGCTGATATGTTTCAGAATTTATTAATTATTTAATTTTTGTATTCTGTGTTCTTTTATTTATCTATTTTTTAAAAAAAGTTTTAAGTCAGTTTTAGAGTGCAAAGTGAACGCTTTTCCATCCTTGAAAGATGTTATTAGAATATTTATTAGTAACACCGCGAAAAAAACTGAAGACAAGATTTTGATATCTATGGAATGTTTCAACAGTTTTTTTTTGTTTGTTTGTTTTTTTTTTTTGTTTTTTTTTTTTGTTTACACTTTTTTGTATTTTAGACAAAGTATCATAATGATTTAAATTTTAAAAAACCCGAAGTGACATGATTATATATCATTTTAAAGATTCTTTTAGAAGACTTTAACCATTCATACAGAGCATATACAGATTTAATTTGTACGTCTACAGTATTAGTAAAACACTAAAATTTCTCTGCAGATCTATGTGTCACTAGAGAACTTATTCGTTAAGTTTTTTTGGTCATCCACCATAGCGTTTGAGGAGACAAAGAATTAGATACAAAATACAAACGATGGTCAAATGGTCTAAGAATTTCCGTGTCACAAATCGACTGGGGTCCATCGTCTTTATGTTTAAGATTGTCTTTTCCATTTTTCTCCAGGAGGCAATGAAGTTTCTAGTCGTCTGTGCTGTTCTCTTTCTCTCCTGCACTATTCCGATATCCGCTGACGACAGCAGCGAAGAAACGGATCCGGAAGTGATTCAAAAGACCGAGGAAACACCACAGCCGTCAGAAAAGACCACACCACGGACAGCCTCATCTCTTCCATCTTCCACCTTAAAACCGGAAATTCTTTCTGCAGACACATCTTCATTAAACAACGGACCCGTGGAGACTTCCTCCGTTGTTCTGGCGACTGAATCTGCGTCATCACCAGAGAAAACAAATTCTGCTGCATCCAACGTTTTGATTTCAGCCTCAGAGGTTTCCTCTAATACAGGTTCCTCAGTCTCCACGGCACAGTCGGCGACAAACACAATTTCGTCTGCATCTGAGGTATTTTCAAGTGGACTTCCGTTCAGTCCAAAGGCTGTGGCAAAATCTCCGACCTTTTCTTATGGGGCTCTTTCAAAAGCCAACGCAAAGTCTTCTGCCAGCGTTGTAACAGATGTGTCTAATGTTCCTTCTAATGCAGCTTCTTCTTCTTCATTCGTTTCGACCACACCAGCAGCTGCGTCTCTATCAAATTCAGCATCCTCTGTGTCCCTAGTTATATCCAAGCCCGTGGTCTCCTCACCATTGAGTGGAGGCTATTCCCCCATTGCAGACTTTTTGTCAAACCAAAACGCTACCGTCTCGACTTCCGCTTCTGGTGCAGTCGTTCCCACGACACAAGCTCCAGTTCCCACGACACAAGCTCCAGAGCCAACCCCCATTGCTAGCATTGATGAGCCTCCAGCGGTGACGCCTCCGGAGAAACCACCAACGCAACCCAAACCCTCAGCCGTCAGCACCGTCTCTAAAATAACCAAGAAGGTGAACCGCATCATTAACTTCCACCGTCAGAAGTTTAGCTTTTATCGATGCCAGACTAGCTGTCTAATTGACTCAATAAGATGCATGCGCAGTTGCCGCACAAACACGGTGTTTATCTTGTACAAAGATAATTACATGAAATGTGGAAAGAAGTGTCGAGTCAGGCAGTTCCATTGTAAGAAACTCTGTAAGACAGAGCTCAAACGGGAAAGGTCAGAACAGATGCTAGCCTGGCGATCCCCTAAGTAATGAATGAAGGGCTGTCCCAGGACATCTTCTATAACGTGAATTCCTCATACTGTGTGTGAGACAAGTTGTTTTGTTTGAACATGTTTTGTACTGGTTTTTCAGTAAATGGAGCACCTGCTTGAATTGCATCATATTACTTGTCGCAGAGGTTGTAGTCAATCAGTATTATTTATTTGATATGTGTGCGGGACCAATTGATTACTTGTATTTGTTATGTTTTGTGTTATTATTGCCACTATTTATCAATGAAACTTTAATTTAGAAAGTGTCTTATTTATTTGCAAAGAAAATCGATGTAACAGACTGATTATTTCGGGTCAATTAAATGATTAATTCCTGCAGTCTCTGATTGAGAAGAGTTGATGGATTACGTGTCAGTTAAAATCAACATGCAAGTTACATGCATACTCTTACATCATTGGGAAACAGGCGAACAAACAAACAAAACGAAGAAAACGAATAGTGATCAATCTCATCAACTTGCAAAGAATACAAAATGAAAAGCAGGTCAAGAGGGGGGATGCTTACCCCTCCAAGGCACCTCTGACATTTCCAGGGGTCCATGTTTGCCCTGCTCTGAGTATTGGTATTAATTATAGACATTAAGAAATTGATAACTGTTATCATCTCCTTTTCATTGAACACATGTATCACTGCTAACATACACCCTGTCCCTGTGACCAGACACACTACTGTACCACTGCTAGCGTACACCCTGTCGCTGTGACCAGACACACTACTGTATCAATGCTAGCGGACACCCTGTCCCTGTGACCAGACACACTACTGTATCAATGCTAGCGGACACTCTGTCCCTGAGACCAGATACACAACTGTATCACTGCTAGCGGACACCCTGTCCCTGTGACCAGACGCACAACTGTATCACTGCTAGCGGACACCCTGTCGCTGTGACCAGACACACTACTGAAATACATTTACTTGAATTCGTTTAATCATTTGCTTCTCTGCTCTTTTGTTTCATTTGCCAAACAGAGTTTACTCCCAATGGTGGGCAACTTACAAAGCTGAGTGAATAATTCGCTTTTCCCTTTTGCTACGTCGCTTGTCGAATAAAAGACACAGATAGGTTACTCCTTCAAACCTGAGAAAATTCGTCACATATTTACTGGTATACCTTGCTATTTGGAGAAAGGTAACATATATTCGTTACCTGGCTTGCTACATTATTTATCTCCCTTCCCTAACTGGTTATGGGATTGATCACTGTTCTCTTTCTTCATCTTCGCAGGGTTTCTCTCATACGCTGGGTCATTTGTCTGGCTGTACCCCACAAATCATCTTAAGACGCATTACTTCATTCTCATCTACATTTACTTCCTAATGGAACCCGTCTACAACCTTTAAGTATAAAACAATATCCAGGGTATTCCTACAGCTCTAGGTACAAATGTCATCAACGGCTTATCAACAGGCTCCTGGTTGAAATATCATCAACGGTGTATCCACAGGCTTTAGGTGGAAACATAATCAAATGTAGATATTTCATACAGCGCGTCTATAAATCTTTGATGGATATTATCAATTAATTTCATGTGGAGATATTATCAATAGCGTGTCTACAACCATTAGGTAAATATATTAGGAAATGCTTGTATACAACGATTTTTTAGACATTGTCAACTGCATGAAAAGGTGAAGATAATGAACAGTGAACAGCCCCATAACTCCTACATAGAATACAAAATAGAGTTAGACAAATACCAGGTGGGATCAGGTGGCTATGAGCAAGCCTCCCCTGTCGACCAGTCACACCTACCGTGCGTCCAATATCTTGATCAGGTAAACGGAGTAATTCGTAGTCAGAATCCGTGTGTCAAGAACGGCCTAACAAACGTATTGTATAACAACATATGCCAGAGGTGGTGTAAATCAAATGTGGATTCTAAAAACTTCTAAAAAACCTTTAGTAAATTTGAAATAGCAAAACATTTCTCAAACCAACATCAAAATGTATGACTTTTCAACACTTTAAGTGACCATTCCTCACGATAAATGAAAGATTAGACTTTTTGACACCAAAGACATTTGTTTTGTCAACAACAACAACAACAACAAAAAAAAAAATGGAAAAAGGAAATATTTAGTGATCATCATCTAAACATTTACTTTGTTAAACACCACCCTGATTCCACATACAAGTACTATGAAGTTGAAGTAAAAATATATTGGAGTTTCTCATTAACAATATCGTCGTAGTCTTTGGTGATTAGGTCTTCCAACAGTCTGTTGGAATTCCCATGGGCACGAATTGTGTTCCTTTGTTAGCTGACCTGTTTCTATATTCTTATGAAGCAGAGTTTATTCAAAAATTTTCTACATGAGAAGAAAAAATCTCTTGCTGTGATTTTCAACTTGACATTTAGATATATCGACGTTTTATCTATTAACAGTAATCATTGTCTTTCATATGTCGATTCGATATATCCCAGTGAACTCGAGATAAAAAGACACCACGTAGTCCTTCACATATGTTTCTTTCTTAGATATATTATTGAAAATGAATATGAACAGCATACTGACAACTCAGCTGTATGATAAACGCGATAATGTTAACTTTCCATGCCTATATAGCAATATTCCACTATTATCTGCAAATGGTGTTTGTATCTCTCAATTGATTCGGTACACAAGAGCTTTTTCTGTGCATGAAAATCAAGGCAGGCTACTGACAAACAAAGAGATGTTACAGTGGTTTCTACAGTCTGGTTTAAAATCAGCATTTCGCAAATTCTATGGTCGTTATAATGATCTACTTTGCTAGTACAACCTATCACTGGATCAGATGCTGTCTAACGTGTTTCATATTGGTGGTTAGGATGTTCGTTGCACACTATTTTATTACGGATAACTCCGTTTACCTGATCAAGACATACGGCTCAGGGCGGGTGTTGCCGGTCGACAGGGGATGCTTACTCCCTCTAGGCACCTGATCTCGCCTGTGGTATATCCAGGGGTCCGTGTTTGTCCAACTCTGTATTTTGTATTGCTTATAGGAGTTATGAGATTGATCACTGTTCGTTATCTTCACCTTTTACTGTAATGTTGTATGGAAAGTTGAGGATAACGATCCGTGATGAATCTCAAATATCCTATAAAGAATACAATGATAGCGATGGAAGCCAAAACAAAGCATGGACTGTTTTCTGTCATCAAGTGGAGAAATAGATAAATGTTTTATTCTAAAATACATTCACATCAGCTGTATCCCGGGGTAGGTAAATACATTATCCCACGACTACAGAGGCAGAGGCAAATGCAGACAATCTGTTGAAGAGAAGAACAAACAGTTTTATAAATCTGATACAGAATCATCTACATGATGAAAGATTGATGACTATGACATATATAGCACAGGTTTTTGTTTTACGTCTTTTCGAGCATTATTCACTGATATTGATTCGTCACCAGCTATACATAAAGTGTCACAATTTTTGACACATGCAGGGCACCGAAGTTCGTTAAAGTAGGTTCTATAGTGCCAACACCTTCAGTGACAAAGCTTCAGCCCTAAACTCTCAATTTTTCTAAATGTCGAGCGTTTGACAAAGGAACAAATCCTACACATGTTTGACGTGTCCACTGTATAAGTGTACACACGACCTCCGATTTACGTGGCAAACCACTTGCTACAACGACCGCTAGACATCACAACTGATTGACGATTGTTCATGCATATCATTATGTCATATACAGTAGTACGTCATCATGATATGCTGATTTTATATTCATATTGATTTTATATGATGTTGATTTATGATGTACGCCTTATGTTTGGTAATCTTCAACAAAGCATTTGAATAATAGTAAATTGTTTAAAAGTCTTCATTTAAAGATATTGAAGCAAAAAGCGTAAGCGGATAATTTTCAAAAATATGATATATTAATTGTACAAAAGATAATACGAATTTTCTATCAAAGGAATTTATCTAACTTAATCAAACCAATTAAATTGTGTGTTACAAGCGAAGTTATATATGTCTATCTTTTGTGAGAAAGCTTTACATAACTGTGTATAGACTTGTGGCTTCTCGCTAAAGGTTTACATTGCTAACTAAATAAAATAAATGTTTATTCGGTACATACAAAACATACATACATAAATACCAAGGATAACCCATGAAAGCTCGAAAGCTTATTTCCAATGGGGTCGTTTGATGCACGGATGTTTGCGCTTGGGGGTCATTTACGTGGAAGGAAATCGGAGTACCCGGAGGAAACCCACGTGTCCGACCGCCATACCCTCTCACATACAACCACTGCCTATCACGGGGATCGAACTCGGGTCGGAGCGGTGAGAAGCGAGAGCGCTGACTTTGCGCTACCCGGACACTCTGTGTAAAGACTCGCAACTTTTCACTAAAGGTTTACACATCTATTTACTAGTATAAAGACTCACGGTTTCTCGCAGATGTATCCTGGTAAATGGCTGTGATGTCCGTGGTGAGTGTGTGGAGCACAGAGGTCATCAGACCAACCAATGGTAGTTCTGTTAAAGAATCTGTAGGACATACAGTTAGCAGTGTTGTTTCCGTCCGGTTGGCCTGGGCCCCAGCCACTGTAAGACCCGACGGATCCTCCGGTCAACCATTGCCAAGTTCCCTCCACAGCGAAGTCACTTCCCCCTATCCACCAATGAGACGGAAGTAGTTTGCTACCTGATGGAAAAAACAACAACCAATAACCAATGCGTACTAGTTACTATGGAAACAAGAATGCAGGAATGTGTAGGACCTTACCCCACAGTGACCTTGATTTTACTTTCGCTTTTAGTGACCTTGATATTTCTCTCCTATTCAGTGACCTTGATCTTTATTTTACCCTTCAGCTATTTTAATCTTTATTTTCCTTTTCAGTGATCATGCTGTTCATTATCAACTTCAGTGACCTCGATCTTTGCCCTTAAATGATTTTGATCTTGACTTCCCCCTCAATGACCCCAGTCTTGATTTTTCCTTATGTGTTTGAAAATCAAAAACAATTCGCATATTTATAGAAGATAACCCTGTTTTGAAATTTGATGAAAACTGAATTGTGTAATTATTGAACACGAGGACAAACCAAAGGAGCACATGATCGCAGTAGGGAACACACATTTTGTACGATCTTTAGTATACGAACGAGTGAACAAGATCACCGCAACATATCAAAATACCGTAATGGACTTGCACTCATTTTCTTGTCTTGTTTACATTTTCATCTCACAAAAAGCATTCTTGAAAATAAAGCATAAATCAACGAAACATTCTTCTTCAGCTCAAACGTTATAACTCATGTAGAGATACATGTACATGTGTATGAAAGGAAATAAAATGCACTAGTAGCTCTTTTGCGTCGGAGGTGCGTTTATTACTTCTTTGAACGACAAAACATTTTTTTTCGCGCCTTACTCTCTTGAGAGCAATAACTCCGACGCATATCGAAACTTGTAAGATCTAGTTTTTAAGTTTGAATAGCTACAAAGGGAGTTTTATAACTATGATCGGAAAGATATGGAGAATGTGACATGCTAGGGAGACAGACAGGGAAATAATTCAATCTGCATAGTATATACTACCATTTAAGGGACCAGAAATAGGTAGAATCAAACTTACTAGCGAAGGCGTTGAGGAACTGCTTGATGAAGTTATCCTTCGCCTCGGAGTCCACTGTCACTAAATGGGCACCAATATTTCGACAAAAATTCTAAAAAAGATTAGAAGAAAAAAAAATCCAAAAGTAAACATTTAAAATTTCATCAATTCGTTACTTAGATTCTCGGGAAAGTGAACGTGGTGGATGGTATGAGTGTTTTAATAAACAATCCACCCGTCATTCTGTGAAATTAGGTACATTCGCGGTTGGGGTGGGGATTGTCGTGGACTGTCGAGCTTTTATAGTTTCGTTGGAATAAAATTTGGATGGTATGATCTTTGCGCATTCAAATTATAATAATAATTACAAAAACATGTATTTCCGTTGTGATCTGAAATTTGTGGAATAAGAGTATTTACGAAATCCACGAAAAATTATCTTACACGAAAAATTATCCTACACGAAATCTGCTGATCCCAAAATAAAATGATGAGAGAATAGGAAACATAAGTGACAAAGTTTTATGAGATGTGAATTACAGTAATGCTGGGTTTTGAATGTAGAATACTTACAGCTGAGTCTGTCCAGGTGTGTTGGTTCTTATTGAACTGAATGCAGTTGGTCTCAATCTGTACCCAATCTAACGGACATTTGGAGTCCACTACCACCAGAATCACTGGAGAAACATTAAGATATCTAGTGGGAAAGCTCTCTTTCCTAATAAAGTCATTTATCTGTAATAATTTTACTGAGGGTGAAAAATGCGAAAAGTTACAAGGATGCAAACTGAAAGTTTATGATGAAACAATGAAACAACGAAACAATGAAACAACGAAACAACGAAACAATGAAACAACGAAACATACCTCAATATTTTCATCAAAAAAAAATATAATAAAGCTGGAATTCTATAAAATCCGAGAGAAACATGAAGACAAAAGAGAAACTTAAAAAATCAAATCACTAACAAAGAAAACCGCGGGGAATCTAATTACCTAGGGCGGCTAATAGAGAGGAGACGAAGGACGCCATGTTCTGAATGTCCTGGAAATCGTGCTGTGTCAAGATCCGAACTGTTCGTCACTTATCTGTTAAAGATGACAGGTTCACATACAATGGGGGCTAGACCTGTTTATCTTTTACTGAAATCCATTCAATGGGTTCGCGTTTTCTTTATGACAAGGCAGTAGATTCTTCAGACCGACTAAATCCAATGCTTTTGTCAATGATTAGCAATGAGTTTCCTTTGCATAAAAATAATATATACCTACTCTAATTTGGGAGGGTATTGATTCTGCAAATAACTTATAAGTAAATTCTATATTTAACAATGTTTTGGTTAGAAATCTTCGCTGTTTCGTTGTATTTCAGTACTTCGCTGTTTCGTTGTATTTCAGCCCTAATTTGAACATACACTGAAGTGTTTAATTACCATAAAACTTAGAACATATAAAACGAACTTATGTTGATAAGAAATCAAGATTTTGTTTGATAATATTATTGAGTATAAAAGTAACGACAGCATGGGAAACTTCTGGTGAGTGGGTGGCGGTCCTGCATAAGCATAAAGGGTTTTGCCTTTCCATTATTTATAAACACCTACAATACAAGCTAGATCTCAATTCCTATCCCCTATTGCTGAACAATTTACACATGCACTGAGCAATATTTTAAAATTATGTTTAGATTATAAAGTTTAAAGAAGCTGTTTGGCTTAATCGTTTTCTCTGATGTTTTTCTGTGATTCAGATGTACTTTATGAATTATGTGAATGACGAATTGCACTAATCACGAAATCATGTGAATAGTGTTGACCTTGTTATCCTCTAGTGCGTCTTATCACGACAGATTGAACTACTTAAATGTACCAGTTTCACGTAAACCTTCTGTCAAATGATACAACAATAGAGAATCGTTCCCAGTGTATCTAGAGTTCAAACAGAACTTGTAAGTTACAAGCACGAGTCGATTGGACGTTTATGTCGCGCATGTATAGTCATGAACTTGTAGGTTATATGGACGAATCGATAGGACGTTCATATTACGCATGCGTCGTTGTGAACTAGTAGGTTGTGTGCACGAGTCAATGTGACGTTCATATTGAGCATGCGTAGTCATGAACTTCTAGGTTGCGTACAGGAGTCGATATGACTTTCATATTACGCATGTGTAGTCGTGGACTTATGGGTTGCGAGCGTAGCGTTGCGTTCCGGTATGTGCGGCCTCGTTTAAAATCGCAACAGTAGTCGACAAGTTTTCGAGGGGTAGAGGCTATTCCTACAACGTGAATGTTCGGCATTTGATTGTATATCGTTTAACGTATCTTTTCATATGGAGACGTCATCATTAACGGTGAAGAGCAGCAAAATTTAGACTTATGCTCCGCTGTTACAACCTTTGAGCAGGGAGAGATCTTTATCCTGTCACACCTGCTGTAACACGGGACCTCGGTTTTTGCGGTCTCATCCGAAGGACTGTCCCATTTAGTCGCCTCTTACGACAAGCAAGGGGGTACTGAGGACCTACTTTAACCCAGATCCCCTCGGGATTTGAAGTGAAGCTCACAGATACAGTGTGTATAGTATGAAAATTTCGACTCTTTAAAAAACCACTAATTACACCGATCTGAGTCTAGGGCATTAGTCAAGCTTTTAAATCGTATCGCAAATCGATCATGTCCCTATCTTTGTAAGATTAAATAAATCTCGTTTAAACTGAATATCTCATACAATAGTAGACACTGCACGAGACTATTGGTCCATTGTTTTTAAGTGAATCCAGCAACTGACGGATAAACATTGACACAGTATTCCTCTGAAGTATATGTAGCGTTCTTAGGTTTCACCTACGTTATGAATATTCATCATCAATTAAGGACGTCCGTTTGTTACGATCGATATTGTGCACTGATTTCACTTTTTCTTTTATTACTAAGGTCGTTCGTTCGTTAAGGTCGTTCATTTCTTATTATCTCCCTTTTCTTACTGTCTTCCGTTTCTTAACGTCGTCGTATTCTGAGTATCCTAAAGGACAAGATGCTCTCACGTTTAATTAAGGGCTTAGTAGTGAATGACAACGCGGGCTGAAGATAAGTTACTCCGAGTAAGTAACATAACCATATGAAATCATAAATAATCTCTATTGTTACTTAAGGGCAGGTTAGGAGAAAAATGGGCGCTTTGAAAGTGAACTTGTACATTCAAAGACTAATATTACATCTTCACATTTAAATATCATTTACACAATCTACATATGGTATTTATATCTCTCAACTCATTCGATATGCAAGAGCTTGATCTGCGTATGATCAGTTTTTTAAATCCAGCAAGGCTACTGACAAATTGATGGCGCAGGGATTGTAACAGTCTTGTTTAAAGTTAGCATTTCACAAATTCTATGGTCGTTATACAAATCTAGTTTGTTTGTCAATACAACCCATCATTGAGTCAAATGCTGTCTGAAATGTTTCATACTGAAATGGTTAGAGGAGTTACCTCCCGTTACTTCTTTATGTATTAATACTTAATTATTGTAAATATTGTAATTAATTGGTCGATTGACAATAGAAATTAGCAAGTAACATTAATAAATGATATCAAGTTAGATGATAAGCATATTTTTTTTTTGTCTAAAGAGGGCCAGTTTGCCGTAATTTTATCATACAATAGTTGGAAACTTTACTATATAGAAGAAAGTGGCGTATATGGGACATTACAACCAAAGTGTTGAGGTGTGTTATGTGCCAGTCTTTGAATGAATATTCTGTGCACCCTGTTGAAGTCTAATAGAATCGTCACGTTAGTTTCTAGGAGTAGACTGTGTAAGTATATCTAGGTAATATACTGTGATAGTGTAGCCACTTGGTAAAGGTACAGTTGCAAGGGATAGGCAACTGGTTGAAAGGCAACTGGCTAACAGTAAGACACCAGGCAAGTGTCGCATATTATTGAATGCTTATTGTCAACAGATGCCAGGCAGGCGTCGGCTGACTGTATATAGACAGTTGTCACTGGGTAATTGCAATAAGGCACCAGGCAGGTGCCATCATTAAAACACATAGGTCACTTGATTCAAAGACACCAGGCAGGTGTCGCACTATCTGTATATTTTACTTAATCAAACCTTCAGTAAACTCAGTAATCTGAGCACGGACCTACTGACCGCTAAGGTCCGACACGTTACAATACCGATAGTTAAGCCTTCATGGCACACTGAGTTTGACTACTGCTTGCCTAATCAAGATATAGGGCTCAAAGTGTATGTGAGCTGTCGATGGAGGATGCTTACTCCTCCTAGGCATCTGATCCCACCTCTGGTATATCTACTAGGAATCTGTTTGCCAAACTCTTTATTTTGTATTGCTTATAGGAGTTATGAGATTAATCACTGTTCATTATCTCCACCTTTCATTGCTCACTGTTCGTTATCTTCACTTTTCATTCTAGTGATGTGAAATATTCCAATTAATAGTAAGTTGAATATTTTCATAATGATTTTTGACTTTATTAATTAATAGCAACACAGTGTCTTCTTACACATGCGTCTTACTGTCAACCAATCACAGATGTTGGGGCACTGAAAAAGAGAAAATAAATCATGAGCATTGGATTTGTGAAATAATTTGCTAAATAACTAATGATGATTTCATGATGGTTATAGAACTTAGAATTATGGAAATGATCATAACTCCCTTTTTGAGCGGAAAAATACCATATTAGCGTTACATAGTATACAAAAAGTGTTCAAATAGAGAAATTGTGTGTAAGTAATTTTACATGGTATTACAGAAAAATATGTATGTGTACTGTTGAACTGCATTACAGAAAAGTGTTCACTGACAGTTTGTTGTATGTGAGCAATGTTACTTACGAAATAAGATATCGTTTTTTATTGTTATTGGGATATGACATGAAGTTAGTCACGTTATCAAATCCTATAACGCCCGAAGGGCGTTATAGTAGATTTGATGACGTACCAACTTCATTTCATGTCCCAATAACACTCAAAAATGATATTTTATTTTTTATACTTATATTTTCTATTTTGATTTGTGTTCTTACCGAGCTTCCATGATTATGTAGCAGATGACCGAAATAACGATCGTAGAACACAAAATATAGTTCGTTAGAGTTTTATCGAATAAAAGATTAGGAACAATATCAAAGAGAATATAAGATATAGATATTTGATTGAAAAGGTTTTTAAAAAAGACGAAACAGTTGTAAAATGAAGGTAATTTAAAGCGTAAAGTTAACTGAAATGAAGGCAAGAAGAGCAGAGTAAACTACATCCGTGATGTGATTTGGTCGCGATCAGCGATGGAGAAACTGGCGTCGGTCTAGCCTACAAAGTTGAAAACGCAATTGTTGAACACAGATTTCGACAGAAATTCAAAGGATTTGGGAGAATTGATGGAGGATATGATGGGTCAGGTTAACGTTAAGCTCTTTTGGTTTTGAAAAGAAACAACGGCATGTTCATCGTTAGGATTCGCGGTTGTAGCCATGCATGAGACGATTCGAGACCGTAGGACAGATTTAGACAAAGTGCAGGTATGTTGCTTCTTTTATTTACCTTCAGTGTGTGTAAGAGAAAATAAAAACGAAGTGATGGAGTTTTTGTTCACTTGAGAGATTTCTGATGTAGGATTTTAATGAAGACTCGCACTGATACTCTGACATGGACAATTTTTCGAGCTTCGAAATCAGCCTCGCTTATGATCATGCCGAGTCATAGCCGTGATGGCAGTTGCCAGGAAACAACAGGTTAACTTATCATTATAAAGTAAATAGGCTTATAACTCTGCCTACATTTTTTCGCTTCCAATATCATAGAACTTTATTTTATAAATTCGCCATGCAAAAGTTACAACTTAGGCATAGTTACAGACGGTATCTAAAACTGTTTAAAATAAAACAACAGAACGGTATGTTTAATGTTTCTGTTTTATAAATTGACAAAATTCTTGTTTGTTTACAAAATAAACTATGTATAAATATCCTGCTGTGTTTGTTTCTGTTATGATGTCATTGCATTGGCGGATCCAGGGTTTACGAAGGGTGTGTGTAAAAGTCAAGTATTAGTCATGATACGCAGCCTCTATTATTTAAATTTGTGCCTAAATCCCCCACTGCATTGCATAAACAAGAAGCCAGGTGAAAGTACAGGAACTGGCTTTTGCAGCGGTAACTGTATTCATAAGCAAGAAACGACTGATCATGTGACCAACTTCATCTTACACGAAATTGAATCTCAATTTCATTACTACTGTCATATAAGGAAGTGCATTGACAAATGTAAATATATTATAATACTGACAGTTCACTAACAGTTTGTTGTATGTGAGCAGTCTTACATTATAATACTGACAGTTCACTAACAGTTTGTTGTATTTGAGCAGTCTTACATTATAATACTAACAGTTCACTAACAGTTTGTTGTATTTGAGCAGTCTTACATTATAATACTGACAGTTCACTAACAGTTTGTTGTATGTGAGCAGTCTTACATTATAATACTGACAGTTCACTAACAGTTTGTTGTATTTGAGCAGTACTAGTCTTACATTATAATACTGACAGTTCACTAACAGTTTGTTGTATGTGAGCAGTACTAGTCTTACATTATAATACTGCCAGTTCACGAACAGTTTGTTGTATTTGAGCAGTCTTACATTATAATACTGACAGTTCACTAACAGTTTGTTGTATGTGAGCAGTCTTACATTATAATACTGACAGTTCACTAACAGTTTGTTGTATGTGAGCAGTACTAGTCTTACATTATAATACTGACAGTTCACTAACAGTTTGTTGTATTTGAGCAGTCTTACATTATAATACTGACAGTTCACTAATAGTTTGTTGTATGTGAGCAGTCTTACATTGTAATACTGACAGTTCACTAACAGTTTGTTGTATTTGAGCAGTCTTACATTATAATACTGACAGTTCACTAACAGTTTGTTGTATTTGAGCAGTCTTACATTATAATACTGACAGTTCACTAACAGTTTGTTGTATTTGAGCAGTCTTACATTGTAATACTGACAGTTCACTAACAGTTTGTTGTATGTGAGCAGTACTAGTCTTACATTATAATACTGACAGTTCACTAACAGTTTGTTGTATTTGAGCAGTCTTACATTATAATACTGACAGTTCACTAACAGTTTGTTGTATTTGAGCAGTCTTACATTATAATACTGACAGTTCACTAACTGTTTGTTGTATTTGAGCAGTCTTACATTATAATACTGACAGTTCACTAACAGTTTGTTGTATTTGAGCAGTCTTACATTACAGTACTGACAGTTCACTAACAGTTTGTTGTATGTGAGCAGTACTAGTCTTACATTATAATACTGACAGTTCACTAACAGTTTGTTGTATGTGAGCACTCTTACATTATAATACTGACAGTTCACTAACAGTTTGTTGTATTTGAGCAGTCTTACATTATAATACTGACAGTTCACTAACAGTTTGTTGTATGTGAGCAGTCTTACATTATAATACTGACAGTTCACTAACAGTTTGTTGTATGTGAGCAGTCTTACATTATAATACTGACAGTTCACTAACAGTTTGTTGTATTTGAGCAGTCTTACATTATAATACTGATATTTCACTAACAGTTTGTTGTATTTGAGCAGTCTTACATTATAATACTGACAGTTCACTAACAGTTTGTTGTATGTGAGCAGTCTTACATTATAATACTGACAGTTCACTAATAGTTTGTTGTATGTGAGCAGTTTTACATTATAATACTGACAGTTCACTAACAGTTTGTTGTATGTGAGCAGTCTTACATTATAATACTGACAGTTCACTAACAGTTTGTTGTATTTGAGCAGTCTTACATTATAATACTGACATTTCACTAACAGTTTGTTGTATGTGAGCAGTACTAGTCTTACATTATAATACTGACAGTTCACTAACAGTTTGTTGTATTTGAGCAGTCTTACATTATAATACTGACAGTTCACTAACAGTTTGTTGTATTTGAGCAGTCTTACATTATAATACTGACAGTTCACTAACAGTTTGTTTTATGTGAGCAGTCTTACATTATAATACTGACAGTTCACTAACAGTTTGTTGTATTTGAGCAGTCTTACATTATAATACTGACCGTTCACTAACAGTTTGTTGTATGTGAGCAGTCTTACATTATAATACTGACAGTTCACTAACAGTTTGTTGTATGTGAGCAGTACTAGTCTTACATTATAATACTGATAGTTCACTAACAGTTTGTTGTATTTGAGCAGTCTTACATTATAATACTGACAGTTCACTAACAGTTTGTTGTATGTGAGCAGTCTTACATTATAATACTGACAGTTCACTAACAGTTTGTTGTATGTGAGCAGTCTTACATTATAATACTGACATTTCACTAACAGTTTGTTGTATGTGAGCAGTACTAGTCTTACATTATAATACTGACAGTTCACTAACAGTTTGTTGTATTTGAGCAGTCTTACATTATAATACTGACAGTTCACTAACAGTTTGTTGTATGTGAGCAGTCTTACATTATAATACTGACAGTTCACTAACAGTTTCTTGTGTTCAGATCGTTATACTTCGTCTGATTGTAGATGTTCAAAGATACGGTATAGTGAAACCTAGTTGATATTGCCGGGGAAGTAAGGATCGCTGTGTGTTACTGACGATTCAATGCAACCTACAGGCTCTTTTCGTCTACTAGAGGGACATTTTTAAGGTTGTTTCACTGTGGTTACTCACGGATGTACATACACAGGATATATTCTTTACCTATTAGAGGGATTTATTTCAAACTTTTCCCCTGTGTTCACTTACAGATGTTCACAGTTATGGTAGTGTTCACTTACAGATGTTCACAGCTATGGTAGTGTTCACTTACAGATGTTCACAGCTATGGTAGTGTTCACTTACAGATGTTCACAGCTATGGTAGTGTTCACTTACAGATGTTCACTGATATAATAGTGTTTACTTACGCGTGTTCACAGATATAGTAGTGTGGTCTGGCACAGTTCGTATCGATCCACATGGAATTATCCCCGTTGAAGTTTTGCAGCATGCAGTCGTGTGAGTGATTACCATCTGGGTATCCGGGTCCCCACTGATTGAAGGAACCAATGTCAGTTCCGGTCTCGCTCCATCGCCACTCCCCCTCCTTTATATAGTCAGTACCTCCCAACCAGAAGCCGATTTGGTGAAAATCTTAAAGAAAATAAATCTTCATACTTAAAAGAATGGAAAATATTTTATGGTAAAGATGATATTGATTTCGAAACGAGAATTCAACACCATTACAAATTATTTATTATCATGCATATGCAAATTCTCTTAAAATAGCAAATACATATTTCAAAGTCAATTAGTTAGATCTAGTGAGAGCGATTAGCAGTATTCAAATTGAATTAGTCAATCCCCGAGGTCATCTCTCATGACACTCTTATCACCTCTACAGACTTACGATGTCACATTTATCCCTACAGACTTACAATGTCACTTTTATCCCTACAGATTTACAATGTCACTTTTATCCCTACATATTTACAATGTCACTTTTATCCCTACAGACTTACGATGTCACTTTTATCCCTACAGATTTACAATGTCACTTTTATCTCTACAGACTTACGATGTCACTTTTATCCCTACAGACTTACGATGTCACTTTTATCCCTACATATTTACAATGTCACTTTTATCCCTACAGACTTACGATGTCACTTTTATCCCTACAGACTTACAATGTCACTTTTATCCCTACATATTTACAATGTCACTTTTATCCCTACATATTTACAATGTCACTTTTATCCCTACATATTTACAATGTCACTTTTATCTCTACAGACTTACGATGTCACTTTTATCCCTACAGACTTACGATGTCACTTTTATCTCTACAGACTTACGATGTCACTTTTATCCCTACAGACTTACAATGTCACTTTATCCCTACAGACTTACGATGTCACTTTTATCTCTACAGACGTACGATGTCACTTTTATCTCTACAGACGTACGATGTCACTTTTATCTCTACAGACGTACGATGTCACTTTTATATCTACAGACTTACAATGTTACTTTTATCCCTACATATTTACAATGTCACTTTTATCCCTACATATTTACAATGTCACTTTTATCCCTACAGACTTACAGTGTCACTTTTATCCCTACAGACTTACAATGTCACTTTTATCCCTACAGACTTACGATGTCACTTTTATCCCTACATATTTACAATGTCACTTTTATCCCTACAGACTTACGATGACACGTTTATCCCTACATATTTACAATGTCACTTTTATCCCTACATATTTACAATGTCACTTTTATCCCTACATATTTACAATGACACTTTTATCCATACATATTTACAATGTCACTTTTATCCCTACATATTTACAATGTCACTTTTATCCCTACAGACTTACGATGACACGTTTATCCCTACAGACTTACGATGACACGTTTATCCCTACAGACTTACGATGGTAGGTACTGAGGAGCATGTTGATGTAGTCTGCTTTCTGTTGGTTGTCTACTGTTACCATGTAGCTTTTGTTAAATGCATGACATTTTGCCTGTAATGAACAAATATTCTTAGCACATCAAGTTTACGAAATTTACACAAACTGAATCTCACTGAATCTTACTGACATTAACTTTTAAGTTTTACACGTAACTTAATTCTTCTGTATTGAGTAACCTTATGAAACATTTGGTTGAATTTTATGTTTAAATTCTGATTTTTAAGGGGATTTCCATCGCTAAGGTGACGTCCTTGTCATTCAAAGAAGAAGGAAAAATAACTGCAAAGTTTTCAGACCATAATGAAAAGGCATTATATTCATGTTGAAATATATTATTTTCTTAAAAATTTAATAAGTTAAACTTCCCATGCAATTAACGAAAGGATGTCCACATATCACAGTTCATTCTTATTTTGTTTAAGATCGGACAATTTCATGAAAATCTTTTAAAAATGAAATAAATTCCCCATTAATTTCATACGTCTTCATATGAGGGACATTAAACAAGATACAATCAATCAATCAAATGTGACACACGTCTTCAAAAGAAAACCATTACATATGCTTGACCTTTGACATAAATTTGATAGTAGTTCATTCGTGTCGTCACAATGATATGATAGATCAGAGTCTGTCATACAATGTTGCTTCCGTTGGGGGCTCAATGTTCGCGGATTTCTTGGGTACCCGTATCACACGAATTTCAGACCACAAGGAAATACACAATTTATACATTTTTTCGATGTACAGACACCATTTCCACAAAATTTCATCCCGTCAAAATATTAAAAATCTCCATTGGCCCCCACGAATTTAAGTGATTCCACAGTAGTTTTAATGCTCACTGCAGAGTCCGCCCATGTATGTTTATCGTGGCTGAAGTAAAGGCATTCCCCATTAAACTCCGCCCAGCCCACACCACAATCACCGAGACACACCACCAGTACTGAAAAGTAACGAAAAATTAAACCTAGTCCACATCCTAATCACCGAGGAGTAGTCACTGCAAAAATAACGTAACATTAGACTCCGCCCCAAACACGTCACAATCAATGTGACTTACCATCAACACTGAAAAATAAAGTAAAATTAGACTCTGCCCAAAACAAACCACAGTCACCAAGATGCACTGTAAAATCTGAAAAGTAACATAAAATTAAAGTTTGACCAAACCACGTGACAATCACCGAGATCACTGTCAAGAGTAAAGAGTAGCGTAAAATTAAAAACTCCATCAAACTATGTGACTATCATCCAGAATCGCTGTCAGAAGTAAGACGTCGTGTAAAATAAGACTCCGCCCAAACAACGTCACAGTCACCAAGACTCGCTGTCAAGTGTAAAAAGTAGCGTATAATTACAATCCGCCCAAACTACGTCATAATCAGCGAGACGCGCCATCAAATGTCAATCGGATCTCTTCGAATGTCTCGCGCACTCGACAAAGATGTCGAGTGCGTGAGACATTCGAGGAATTCCGATTGCGTCAAGAGTAAGTGTAGTATAAAATTAGACTCCGCCCAAACCACGTTACAATCACCTTTACTCGCCGTCAAGAGTAAATAGTACCGTAAAATTAAACTCCATCCAAACCGCGTTATAATCCTTAAATCTCGGTGTCAAGTGTAAAAAGTTGGGTAAAATTCAACTTCGTCCAAATCACGTCAGAAGTACCGAGACTCGCCGTCCAGAGCGAAAAGAAGTGTAAAATTAGACTCCGCTCAAACCGCCCCACAATTACCGAAACTTGCCGTCAGGAGTTAAATGTAGTGTGGAATTAGATTATGCGCAAACCACATCACAATTAACTAGACTCACTGTCCAGAGCTAAATGTAATGTAAAATTATGTTTCACCCAAAACAGAAAAAGGAAAAAACGCTCGGTGCAATACGCTTTTTAAATAACAACTGTGACATGGTGCTTATATCTACATCGAATTCTGACATGTGATATTTTGCTAATATTCTGATAATTTCAGGTTTCATATAACTTCACATGATTGTCGGTCATTGGATACCCACGGCTGCTATTTTCCTCAAAGTGATTGGATGGATGGGCATTATGACGTCAACGTCATATTTCGCCATCAATTCAAACGGAGAATAACACAATATCGCCATATATCGTAAACCCGGAGGAAGTTCACACTAACTAATAAGACAAAATCATTTTCTAGTGTCAGTTTCATCCCATGCCATTTCAGTATTGTAAATATAATTTTTGGCCACCACAACTAAAACTGTTATTTTTGTCAGCTGCATAATCTGCAATAACGAATGATCGTAGATTCAAAGTTTTGCTAAAAAAAACAAAACAAAAAACAAACAAACAACAATGAAGCAGAATATCTGTCTTCCATTTTGTACACGTGATGGATATTTAGCAAATGTTATTTTACATTAGTGATACACCCTTATTTACGGATAGTAAAGATCACATACCAGATAGGAGTGAGAGTATAGGCAGGGCCGTCATTGTAAGTGCTGCGTTATGATGACAGATCACTGATAGTACCGTTGGTGAACTAAATCCAAGTAGTCTTATCTCCTGTGTGTGGAAGAGTTACACCATTACGTGAAAAATGTCAATGGAACACAAGTCTAGATCTGGAACACACCGAGTGATCTTATTGGTCAGTTGATATCATATAATATCAATCTATTTTCACGTTTTCAGTGCAAATCTTTATCCTAACTTCACTCTGATGTTAAGGTCTTGCCGACAATAAAAGTATTCCATACTCCAATCGTTTACCCCGTTGTAATACCTACAACAACCATTTCTTCCTCAATAATGCTTCATAATTGATTTGCTTTTTCTAAAATTCCATTATGTATTAGGTTTTCAATTCGATTTGTAAGATTTGAGCTTTTATTGAGAAATAGTTGAAAGGTGAAGATAACGAACAGTGATCGATCTCATAACTCCAATAAGCAATACAAAATAAAGAGTTTGGCAAACAAGGACCCCTGGATATACCAGAGGGGGGATCAGGTGCCTAGGAGTTGTAAACATCCCCTGTCGACCGGTCAAAACAGCTTTGAGCCTACATCTTGATCAGGTAAATGGAGTTATCCGTAGTCAAAATTAGTGTTCCAAGAACAGTCTAACAATGATGTTACATAAATATGGGACGTTGACGACGGAGAACCTGAGATCATCCCGTTTATCATAAAGTTGAGTTGTTAGTTTGTCATTGATATGATGCACCAAATGCGCATTTCTTTATTTTCAATAAAACATCTAAGTATGAAGCAGAAATGCACGACTCTGTGGTGTCTTTTATTTCGAGTTCTCATGGATACATGTATATCGAATTGACATATCAATGAAAATTAGCATTCTTAATGGAAAAAACGTCGTCGATATATCTAAATGTCATATTGAAGGCCACAGTAAGAGATTTTGTCTTCTTACGTAGAAGTTTTTGAATAAATTCTGCTTCACATGAATAGATCAGCTAACAAAGTAGCACAATTCGTAGCCATGGGATTCTAACAAAGATATTGTCAATGCGGAACTTTAGCGTATTTTTACTTCAGCTTCATAGTACCTGTGTGTGGAATCAGAGTGGTATTTAACAAAGTATTTTTTTGTATGACTGATCACTATATATGAATATTTGCTTTTCCATTTTTGTTGAATAAGCAACTGTCTATAATGTCAAAAAGTATATTCTTTAGCTTTTCGTGAGGAATGGTCGTGTAAAGTGTAGAAAAGTCATACGTTTTGATGTTGTAGATTTGAGAAATGCTTCGCGATTGAAACAGCTGACAAACCTTAAGGAAGTGTAAAAGATTAAATTTTCTATGTAGTGATGATTTCACGATTTTCATTTCTGCGATTATAGCGAAAAGCAATTCTCCGAGATGTTTGATATATTTTTGCATTTGTAGAATATAAATTTATTATAGATTTACGATATTTGTATTGCTTATAGGAGTTATGAGATTGATCACTGTTCCTTATCTTCGCCTTTCATATATTAGATTCTTTCAACACCAATTGTATATTACAGATGCATAGATTGTTGGTATGCTATGATAGATTTACGTATATAATAGCTTAAATACTTAGTACATCACAAATTCATAGATGAGTGGTATACAGCATTGCACATATGAAAGGTGGAGAAAACGAACAGTAATCAATCTCATAACTTCTATAAGGAATACAAAATAAAGAGTTGGGAAACACCGACCCCTGGACACCAGAGGTGCCCCATGTCTTCATAATGTAAACAAAGTAATCCGTAGTCAAAATTAGAGTGCCAAGAACGGCCTAAAAATCGGTATGAAACATGTCAGTCAGAATTTGACCCAATGATAGGTTGTATTGACAAACTCATTATAAAGACCATAGAATATGCGAAATTCTGACTTTAAACGAGACTGATAAAACCCTTGTACCATCAAAGTGTGTGCCAGGAGCCTGTCTCGATTTAAAAGCTGATCTTACACAGAACACGGTCTTGCATATTGAATCAGTTGAGAAATATAAACACCATATGCAGGTGATAATGGAATATTACTACATAGATATGGGAAGTTGACGATGGGGAACTGAAATCATCCCATTTGTCATAAAGTTTACTTGTTAGTTTGCCGCCAATATTATTTTTCAATAAGATATATAAGTACAAAACAGATGTGGAGGACCCTGTGGTGTCTTTTATCTCGAGTTTACGGGGATTTATCGAATCGACATATGAATGAAAATGATTATTGTTAATAGATAAAACGTCGTCGATCTAAATGGTCATATCAAGAGATGATTTCTCCTCACGTAGAAGGTTTTCAATAGACTCTGCTTCATAAGAATATAAAAACAGTTCAGTTAACAAAGGAACACAATTCGTACTCTTGGAAGACATGATCACCAAAGACTACGAAGATATTGTTAATGAGGAGCTCCAGTAAAGATTAAAACCCCCAACCACTTGCTTAACCCTTTAAATGAAAGGTGAAGATAACGAACAGTAATCAATCTCATAACTCCTATAAGCAATACAAAATAGTTAGTTGGGCAAACACGGACCCCTGGACACACCAGAGGTGGGATCAGGTGCCTAGGAGTAAGCATCCCCTGTCGACCGGTCACACCCGCCGTGAGCCCTATATCCTGATCAGGTAAACGGAGTTTTCCGTAGTCAAAATCAGTGTGGCAAGAACGGCCTAACAATCGGTATGAAGCATGTCAGACAGCATTTGACTCAATGATAGGTTATATTGACGACCATAAAATTTGCTAAATGCTGACTTCAATCTCGACTGTTGAAACCCCTGTACCATCAAGCTGTTTGTCAGTAGCTTAAATACACGGAACCCTTAACAAATACAGAAACCTTCAACATATACAGAATCTCTCATCATATGCATACAAACAATAGATACTGGAGCTCCTCATTGCCTTGGCGATCAAGTCTTCTGGGATTCTGTTGGCATTCCTATGGGCACGAATTGTGTTCCTTCATTAGCTATACTGTTATTTGTAAGAATCAGAATTTGTTACAAATCTTCTACATCAGACGAAATTGTTATATCAACGACGGTTTTTTTTTGTATTAACGATATTCACTTTTATTCATATGTGGATCCGATATATCCCATTAAACGTGAAACTTTAATTAGTACATGTTACATATTCTGGAATATTTTGTGGTAACAGAAGGAGATAACCTAAGACGAAAATTCATAAAAATGACAACCATCATGTGATCGGGAGGTTGTGAGTTCGAGTCCCGCTTGAACCTTGGTCACGTCAAACATACACCGTAAGGATAAGCAAGTAATGATGGAAAGGTAAAGATAACGATCAGTGATCAATGTCATAACTCCTAAAAGGAATACAAAATAGAGAGTTGGGCAAACACGGACCCCTGGATATACTAGAGATGGGACCAGGTGCTCAGAGGAGTAAGCATCCCCTGTCGACCGGTCACACCCGCCTTGAGCCCTATATCTTGAACAGATAAACGGAATAATACTTTGTCAAAATCGGTGTGTAAAGAAGGGCATAAGAATTGGTATGAAACACATCAAACATCATTTAATTCATAGACAAGTTGTATAGTTATATCGACCATACAATTTGCGAAATGCTGACTTTGAACGAGACTGTTGAAATATTACTTCGCCAGAGACTAGAGAACTAATTCAGTGACGTTGGTCTTTAGGATAAGAACTTACAAATAGATGTGCCGTCTCGTTGCAGGCGTTGACACTGTACCAAACTTCTATCAGTACGTCCAGTGCGACAACTTAGTTGGACTTATTTACGCCAAAATTGTAGTGAGAAATACGCAGATCCAAGAAATGCTGTAAAAGTAGCACGTGGTATCACACAGAATTTTTTTTGTAAAACACAAGCTGTATTTTAAAGCTGTTTTATACTCATTTAAATTTTTACTATCCTAATTGTTTGTACCATAGTATTGATATCTTTATTAAAATCTTGCCAAAAAAAACCTGCAGCATGTAATAAACCTACGACAACAAATGCTTATCACCGTCTGTTTTAATCATGCATTTTAAATAAAACTTATTGATTGCGTATTTACGAATGCATTCAGGTTCCTTCTACGTTGAAATGACAAAACTATGCAGTTACAGTAACAGGAGTTATGAGATTGATCACTGTTTGTTATCTTCACCTTTATAGGAGTTATGAGATTGACAATTGTTCGTTATCTTCACCTTTACAGGAGTTATGAGATTGATCACTGTTGATTATCTTCACCTTGTCAATATATCAATCCAAGGCAAGAACGCATCCGTTGAAAATGCTTACGACGCATCAAACGCAACCCCACAAGAAGTGAAGTTTCATTTTACATATTCTATGCCGCAGTTTGTGAAGAAGCAAAGGATCTCAGAGAAGAACCATAACTTCTATGATATCAATAGGTACCTAGGAATTCGAATGAGGTATCTGCACCTTACAGATATGAGACACCAAAGGCTTACTATTGACAGCAATACTGTTTCAGGGTGGACTAGAAGCAAGAATTCGACAGCATAACATGGACAGTGTCAAAACATCTCCAAGCTGCAAATGATAATTTACCGAGTTACCATATGTAGTATATGATCTCTACAAGGATCACAGATTAGTTGTTAACTATCCAACTTAAAATGCTTCCGGACATTTTACCGAGGATACAGGGAGGAATATAAAGGAGATGAAATCTGTAAATTCGATTAGTCAGTCCATGGCCAAGGATGAGGTTACAAGGAGGCTCCTCTCGGATGTCGTCAAACTCCTGAAATTCTATCTGACTATTTCAGTGACTACAGCGAAAGCTAAAATGTCTTCTCATCACTGCGCAGAATCAAAGAGTATTTCCACAGTACCATGAGACAACAGATCCTACACAACTGCATGCTAACCTATGTCCACAAAAATATCACTGATAATGTATCAGTGGGTGTCCGGGTAGCGCAGAGGTAGCGCTTTCGCTTCTCACCGCTGTGACCCGAGTTCGATCCCCGTGATTGGCAGTGGTTGTATGTGAGAGGGTATGGCGGTCGCTCGGACACGTGGGTTTCCTCCGGGTACTCCGGTTTCCTCCCACATAAATGACCCCCTAGCGCAAACATCCGTGAATCAAAGGACCCCCTTGGAAATAAGCTTTCGAGCTTTCATGGGTTATCCTTGGTATCTATGTATGTATATTTGTATTTATGTATATACCGAATAAATATTTATTTAATTTTATTTTAAATATTCAAATAATGTATCAAATATTCAGATTGCAATGCAGTTCATTAGCATAAATTCTTCGGAAAGTATCGGGTATTAAAGCGTTCACAAATGCTCAAATTCCCCTTAGGTTTTAGGTTTTGTTTTCTCTCAGTTACGCTAAATCTGTTTATAAAACAGTCAAATAAACCAAACGATGACTTTATCCTATGTTTTGTTGCTGTGCATTCATCATCCAATACCAAAGTGACACTAGTATAGTTTCATTCCCTACCCCTTCCATTCTTCTTAAATTGTTTGATATACTTGTATCATGCTAGAAACAAATACATAAAGAACTCAGTCAGAATATTTTATTTCAATTGAATAGCAAGTAACTTTCTTTTATCCGATGGGATTGGAACCTCCAACGAAGAGACTGAAATAAAGGTAAGTGTGACTTTCTTTTATTGTATATATGTATATATTGACTGGTAAAACGTGACCTATTTTCTTCTGTACATAGGTGATATTCAATCTACAAGTCTCATGCTTCACATCATAACCATAGCACTGTATTTAACCATAGCACTGTATTTAACCATAGCACTGTATGTAACCATAACACTGTATGTAACCATAGCACTGTATTTAACCAAAGCACTGTATTTAACCATAGCACTGTATTATCATGTAATTTTTAGACTGAGTGAATAAACAATGTAATCGCATCTGATCTTACATACATGTATGTAGTTACATGTATGTTGAACGATATAAGTAGTTATGTCGTTTCTCTCTCTCTCTCTCTCTCTCTCTCTCTCTCTCTCTCTCTCTCTCTCTCTCTCTCTGGTGTGACATGTTTATATATTTATATTTACTATTTAATCCTGTAATAAAATGTATTAGAGAGTCTTGAAGGATATTTGCTTATAACTGCAAAGGCGGAATAACTATAGATCTGTTAGGCGTATGAACACTGTCTAGCATGTCATTTGCATCCAGCATCTCGACCACAAGAATTGGTGATTTTGTGATAATAATAGTACGGGTCTATACAAAACCACTTCTTAATAAAATCTTAATAAAATTATTATTACCCCTTATAAGGAGGTGGTATGGTGTAAGCCCCTACTATCATTATACAAAATTACCAGTTCCTGCGCTCGGTCGCACGTGTACAGAATGAAAACAAAGCTTTAATTGTTTTCATTCCCGTGTCAGATAACACAAGACCACTTCATTCTATGCATGAGAAGTTGATACCTCTATAAATGTAGTTAATACAGCCAAACAAACCCAACAAATCAATCCATGTGCGGATTTTTCAGCAATTCTTCTTTTAGTGATTCTAATTCATTTTCTCGAAGTGACAACATGACCGACTAACACCAACAGTAACCATACCTACGCTGTTTACAGTTTTAAAAATAAATTAAAAAATATATAAACTGTTTAAACCCAGTTCACACATTGTACAACTTTGTTGATAATTTGATGGTTATGACATTAAAATTGAAAAATAATTCAAGAATTGGACTATTACTTTTTTTTTTTTTTACAGAATTCCGCACGCCTTTCTTTTAAGTTGTGCCATCACATTTTGCTGTTCCTTGGCTGTTCCGTTAATCGCTACTCACCCAAAGAATTAGGCGGGGAATTTAAAATATAGATAAACAATGGCCACATTAAAAAAGTTTTTAAAATGTAAATATAAGCAATGATTTAAAAAAAAAAATATGATGTAGTATCAGAACTGCAACGGCGTATGTATACAAATTGAATAAAGCGCGTTATCATGTACGTTGAATCTGAATGCAAACACACATTGAAAGCTACGGTCTGTCAGACCAATATAACCTTGCACGGAAACAGTGTATTGAAATTTCGGAGTGTCCAAATTTCATAAGGGACGTCAGAGTTGCCAAACTCTCTGAACGGAAACGGCGTATCAAAACTTTAGGGCGTCAAGTGATTATATCCACCATACGGAAGCATACTATAAAAACTTCAGGGCGTCATGTGATTAACTTTTATCCAATCAATTACCTTCAAATTTGTCTGAGGTTCTTCCGAAAATATCAGTTAACAGTGCAACTAAGTTTTTTCTCCCACTAATTCTTAAATTCAAGGTGAGAGATTTCACCCAATGCTTTTTGTCTGATAAAAACAAATTTAAAAAAAAAGAATTCGATCAGAATTTTATTTCATTTAAATTACAATCAATTTTCCTTCATCCAATGAGATGGGGACTTCCTGTGAAGAGACTGAAATGACACGTAAGTATGACTTTATTCTGTTATATATTGACTGATCATGTGACTATTCTGTTATATATTGACTGATCATGTGACTATTGTTGCAGCTGATGGTCTATAGTCACTCCCTGTGCTTCTTTGATTATTATATACACCTTTTAAAACCGTAAACATCGGCATGTATCATTATGTAATCTCCAGAATCAACATCTAAACAATGTGCACTCATTAAAGGTGAATATGATAAACAGTGATCAATCTCCTAACTCCTATAAAGGTGAATATAATAGTGAACAATCTCATAACTCTTATAAAGGTGAAGATAATGAACAGTGATCAATCTCATAACTCCTATAGAGGTGAAGATAACGAACAATGATCAATCTCATAACTCCTATAAAGGTGAATATAACAGTGATCAATCTCATAACTCTTATAGAGGTGAAGATAACGAACAGTGATCAATCTCATAACTCCTATAAAGGTGAATATAATAGTGAACAATCTCATAACTCCTATAAAGGTGAAGATAATGAACAGTGATCAATCTCATAACTCCTATAGAGGTGAAGATAACGAACAATGATCAATCTCATAACTCCTATAAAGGTGAAGATAACGAACAGTGATCAATCTCATAACTCTTATAGAGGTGAAGATAACGAACAGTGATCAATCTCATAACTCCTATAAAGGTGAATATAATAGTGAACAATCTCATAACTCCTATAAAGGTGAAGATAATGAACAGTGATCAATCTCATAACTCCTATAGAGGTGAAGATAACGAACAATGATCAATCTCATAACTCCTATAAAGGTGAAGATAACGAACAGTGATCAATCTCATAACTCTTATAGAGGTGAAGATAACGAACAGCGATCAATCTCATAACTCCTATAAAGGTGAAGATAATGAACAGTGATCAATCTCATAATTCCTATAGAGGTGAAGATAACGAACAATGATCAATCTCATAACTCCTATAAAGGTGAAGATAACGAACAGTGATCAATCTCATAACTCCTATAAAGGTGAAGATAACGAACAATTATCAATCTCATAACTCCTATAAAGGTGAAGATAACGAGCAGTAATCAATCTTATAACTCTTATGAAGGTGAATATAATAAATAGTGATCAATCTCATAAGTTTCCCAGTTTACTTTCGGAAGGTCGGTGGTCTCTTCCCAGGTACATTGTATCTGGGTTCTCTCTTCCACCAACAAAAACTGGGCGCCACCAGATAACTGAAAAATTGTTGAGTGTCGCGGAAAACATCAATCAATCAATCAATCATAACTCCTATAAAGGTGAAGATAACGAACAGTGATCAATCTCATAACTCCTATAAAAGTGAAGATAACGAACAGTGATCAATCTCATAACTCCTATAAAAGTGAAGATAACGAACAGTGATCAATCTCATAACTCCTATAGAGGTGAAGATAACGAACAGTGATCAATCTCATAACTCCTATAGAGGTGAAGATAACGAACAGTGATATATCTCATAACTCCTATAAAGGTGAAGATAACGAACAGTGATCAATCTCATAACTCCTATAGAGGTAAAGATAACGAACAATGAACAATCTCATAACTCCTGTAAAGGTGAAGATAACGAACAGTGATCAATCTCATAACTCCTATAAAGGTGAAGATAATAGTGAACAATCTCATAACTCCTATAAAGGGGAAGATAACGAGCAGTGATCAATCTTATAGCTCCTATAAAGGTGAATATAATAGTGAACAATCTCATAACTCCTATAAAGGGAAGATAACGAACAATGAACAATCTCATAGCTCCTATTGAGGTGAAGATAACGAACAATGATCAATCTCATAACTCCTATAGAGGTGACGATAACGAGCAGTAATCAATCTTATAACTCCTATAAAGGTGAATATAACGAACAGTGATCAATTTCGTAACTGCTATAAGGAATACAAAGTAAAGAGTTGGGCAAACACGGACCCCTGGATATACCAGAGGTGGGATCAGGTGCCTATCTGATCTTATATATGTAGTTATGTTGAACGTTACAGGTCGCGTCTATTTTATATATGGCATATGTACATGTAATTATATTCACTGTTACAAGTCGCGTCTCCCTTACAAACATTTGACCAAACAAGCAAATACGTCATTACAAAAGACATTTTTTTCTGATCTTCTCACCCAAATACCAGTTAACAGGTGCATTTAAGTTTATTCCCCCAATTTTCAAACTGTTGCTGAATGGTTTCGCTCCAATGCTTTTTGTTTGATATATCCTGTTGAAAACGAATAAGAAAGAATTTGATGATAATACTTTATTTCAATTTAATTACAGTTAACTTTCTTTCATCCAATGAGATTGGAACTTCCTGTGAAGAGACTGAAATGACACGTAAGTATGACTTTATTCTGTTATATATTGACTGGTTACGTGATCACGATTGGTTTCTTCCATACAAAGCTGTTGTTCAATATACGCGTCTCATGCTTCTCTGATTACCATATACACCATAACCGTAAACATAGCAATGTTTAGTACCCTTATTCAAATTGCACAGTATTAGTGGATATGTCTTCGGATGGATTGAAAATTATTTGTTAGATAGACAACAAAAAGTTGTAAGTGATGTTTTACATCTAATCTTGAAACAGTAAATGCTGGGGTTCCTCAGGGTTCTGTATTGGGACCATTTTTATTTCCTTTTATTTTTAATGATTTTTTTTTTCAAGATTTAGTTGACAATGTACGACTTTTTTTTGCTGATTACACCTTTTTTATGCAATTATAGACAATGTTATAATTACAAATGTTACAAAGTCACTTACAAATGATTTAGAACATATACTAGTATATGATAAATCTAAGAAATGGCTTGTTGAATTCAATCTAAACACAACTGTTAATATTGATTTTTCTACAAAAACACATTGTGTATCCTTATGTTAAATGTGGTGAACACGGACCAGAAATTGTTCAAAATAAATCGCACACCCACTTAGGTCTCCAATTTCAGGGTGATGAGCACTATGTGGACACCACATAGACTTTCAATTCACGAATAGGCTACAAAAAGATTAAACATTCTTCGAATGCTAAAATATAAGTTTAACCGTAAAACACTAATTAAAATATATTTGGTATTTATTGATCCGTGCTTGAATATTCTGATGTTGTTTGGGATAATTGCTTTAAAAAACCTCTAAATTATTAGACGACATTCAAGTTGAAGCAGTCAGAATTATTACAGATTTAAGATGTAACTCCACACGTTCAAAGTTTTTATGATGAACTAGGATGGGATTTCTTACAAACAAGAAGAAAAATTCATAAGTTGCTGCTGTTTTTTAAAATCGTTAGTGGCTATTCATCTTACTATTTGTACAATTTCATAGAAGCCTATCGTCCAACTCTTTTCTGAAATATCCGAACTGGTACTTTAACGTTTAGAATTCCTTATATTAGAACAACATCACATATAGAAAGCTTCTTTCCTTCCACTGTCAAACAATGGAACAACTTGCCAGACTATATTAAAAATCCTTCTGGAATTTCTTCTTTTAAGAGTCTCCTAAATATTTTTTGTAAAAACAAATGATAAACTTTTTTTTCATTTAGAAGAGCATCGGTTTTATAGAATACATTGTCAGATAAGAAGCAATGCTAGCCACCTTAATATAGATGTGTACGAGAATAATCAATGTTTATCAGGAACTCCTATGTGTATAGATTGTACTGATTTTATTGCAGATGCATATTACTACTTCATCTGTTCTAAATATACAATTTCTAGAAATACATTTTTTTTGGTATTATACAACATTATTAGTAGTGATAATAATCCACCTGAACGTGAATAATTGTTATATGGTAGTTCCAATTATGGACTAAATATCAATATTCAAATATTTGAAGCAATGCATGCTTACATTGCAGCAACAAAAACGATTTGCCTAAAATCCTATGTGTAAAAATTTTGCCTATTTGTTTTCTATACCGGTACTGGATATAACTTTTATATATGTTTTTTCTTCACCTATTCTTTTCTATGCTTTCTATACCTTGACATGTGTATATATTTATCTACATGTATATGACCTTGATGTTGGAGGAGGACTGAAATAGGTTATGCCTGCTGCCCAATCCCTTTCACAATTTGTGAATAAGATAATTATAAAACAAAGCACTGTATAATCATGCAATCCTCAGATTTAGTATAAAAACAATGTGCACTCACCTAATCTTATACATGCAGTTATTTATGTTGACTATTACATGGTGGCTTCTCCCTTACCTTGTCATATTTAGTTATGTTGACCTGTATATGTAGTTATGTTGACCTGTATATGTAGTTATGTTGACCTGTATATGTAGTTATGTTGACCGGTATATTTAATTATGTTGATCACGGGTTGCGTCTCTCTCACCTGATCTGACATAAATAGTTATGACGACCGATATAAGTCGCGCCTCTCTCACCTGATCTGACATATGTAGTTATGATGACCGGTGCAGGGGGCGTCTTTCCAGTACGTCTCTGTGCTATTTTGTGTGAATCCCACCAGCATGCAGTTTTGGGAGGAGTTTCCATTAGGATCTCCGGGGGCCCAGTTTGTGAAGGGCCCGATCCCTAAGTTAGTCTGTTCCCAGCGCCACTCTCCCTCCACGCCGAAGTCGTTCCCTCCCACCCAGAAATTAGACATACCTATACCTGTCAGATAAATTACCATACAGTTATTGAAAGGGCAGCAATGATAAGTTATTTTTCAGAATACTAGGAGATATCTATCATTGACATATGTGTAATCACCTAGAAAAGAAAATCACTTTTTCCGAATCGCCATGTTCAATTACATAGACACGATTACGGTTTGGAAAATTTTGTCAAGAATTATTATTGTGCAATTGATCATCCTCAGACTAGCGAACCCCCTCCCCCCATATCTCAGAAGACACAGTCATGATGGGGGAGGGGGATTAATACAGTAAGCCACGCTTATCAAGTGCTGTAAACTAATTATTTTGTTTCGTTATGAACGTAATTCGCTATATTAAGTGAGTTTTTAACATGGTAAAAAAACAACACGGAAATGAAAATTATTACGCATGTCTGCTTTGATCGTATTTTATTGCATACGTGAATTCGTTATAAGTGTGTTTACTGTAACTGTGTTTTACTATAAGCGTGAATTCATTATAAGCCTGTTTGTTGTGACCGTGTTTTGCTGTAAGCGTAAATTCATTATAAGTGTGTTCACTGTGACCGTGTTTTACTGTAAGTGTTAATTTATTATCAGCGAGCTTGGTGTAACCGTGTTTTATTGTAAGCGCGAATTCACTATAGGCGTGTTCACTGTGACCGTGTTTTACTGTAAACACGAATTCATTACAAGTGTGTTCTCTGTGACCGTGTTTTACTGTGAGTGTGAATTCATGATAAGCGTACTCGCTGTAAGTGGGAATTCATTATAAGTGTGTTCGCTATAACCGTGTTTTACTGTAAGTGTGAATACTTTATAAGCGTGTTCACCTTAACCGTGTTTTACTGTAAGTGTGAATTCATTATAAGCTTACAAGGTGGATGTGACCGTCTTTTGCTGTAAGCGTGAACTCATTAAAAGCGTGTTCGCTATAACCGTGTTTTACTGTAAGTGTGAATTCATTATAAGCTGACAAGTTCGCTGTGACCGTGTTTACTATATGTTGAAATATGGACGTTTCTGGTCTGTATAGTAACAGGCCGGTGTATGTGGCACACACATTGACAAGTTCTGGTCTGTATAGTAACAGGCCGGTGTATGTGGCACACACATTGACAAGTTCTGGTCTGTATAGTAACAGGCCGGTGTATGTGGCACACACATTGACAAGTTTTGGTCTGTATAGTAACAGGCCGGTGTATGTGGCACAAACATTGACAAGTTCTGGTCTGCATAGTAACAGGCCGGTGTATATGACACACACATTGGTTTTCCGTACTGACAGGAAGCTGATGACAATTTCCAGTACACGTGAGTGGTGGTGTATTATTTTTCATTGTTGTGAACTGTTTGTAGATATTGTTGTGAACTGTTTTGTAGATATTGTTGTGAACTGTTTGTAGATATTGTTGTGAACTGTTTGTAGATATTGTTGTGAACTGTTTTGTAGATATTGTTGTGAACTGTTTGTAGATATTGTTGTGAACTGTTTTGTAGATATTGTTGTGAACTGTTTTGTAGATATTGTTGTGAACTGTTTTGTAGATATTGTTGTGAACTGTTTTGTAGATATTGTTGTGAACTGTTTTGTAGATATTGTTGTGAACTGAATTGTAGATATTGTTGTGAACTGTTTTGAAGATATTGTACACTTTTAATCTAATTCACTCAACATATATGTGTAATGTACTTGTGACCCGTTTGGATGAAAGTCAATGTAAAATAACTTGAACTATAGGACCATCAACCTATGATATCTAAGTCACAATTTTCTATACTTACATGTACAAACACTACGTACCTGCCTACTATACTTACTAGGACTGGCCAGTACTTTTGCTATGGTGTTTATCATTGACATTTTCTCATAGCTATCAATTGTCGCCAGGACAGAGCGATTGTAATGCTTGCAGCTTCTCTGTAATCAAAATCAGATCTACACTGTAATAAGATATAACATGTTAGTACGTATATTTAGGGTGAAATTTAGAACCACACTGTAATAAGTTATAACATGTTAATACGTATATTTAGAACCACACTATCTTTCAACTGATTCGATACGCAAGAACATCTTCTATATATGATCAATTTCTAAATCGAAGCAGGCTACTGACAAACAAGTTGATGGTACAGGGTTTTCAACATCCTCGTTAAAAATCAGCATTTCCCAAATTATATGGTTGTTATAACGATCTAGTTTGTCAATATAATCTACCTTTGAGTCAAATGCTGTCTGACGTGTCTCATAACAATTGTTAGATCGTTCTATACACACTAATTTTGACTACAGATTACTCCATTTACCTGGTCAAGATAAAGAGCTCACGGCGGTTGTGACCCGTCAACAGGGAATAATTACTCCTCTTAAGCACCTGATCCCACCTCTGCTATATTTGTCCAACTCTTAATTCTGTATTCCTCATAGGAGTTATGACATTGATAAACTTTTCATCTATAGAATAATAATTTATAGAAAACAATCATACCGCAGCATCAAGCCAGGAAGTGTGACCCTTGGCAAACATCAGGCAATCTTCTCCCACAGCTATCCATCCTCGGGGACAGGCTGTATACACCCCAATCACCACTGTAGAATAAAATCAAAGTACTGTGAGAACTCAGAGGCGGAGATACATCTCTGGGTGAGCGGTAGAATACACTCCAAACACCACTGTAAAAGACGTCATCAAAGTACAATTAGTACTGAAAGACGAATTCCTGTGTTGGAATCAGGTAAATATTTGATAACATGCAATATATACTACAAGCACCGACCAAGCAAGGAGACCAGTGCTGTATTAAGATATACACCCGGGTTCAGACTTCAACGCAGCCTCCATTGGTATAAATTTTGATCGAACTAATATAGAACTAATGCATTCTTAAAACATATCTAAACATTAAAGGCAACTCAGAATGCATTTAGATAAGGCTTCAACGTGCATTCAATTGTCAGAAATAAACGAGAATTCTTCCACGAAACAAGGTCTCGAACTAGGTCTCGATCCAAAAATAACGAAACGTGCATCTTTTTTTATTTTCACGATTGAAATCAATAACAATATCCATGATATCAAGATCTTTAGAAATCAAGAATGAATTCATGTACTTACCAACTGAAAACACACACAATTTCACCAGGTTCCCCATAACAGTGCTCGACTTTAGATAATGGAGGTCAGAAAGTCGACAGTACAAGCCTGTCCCTGCTAATCAGGCACAGAGATTCCGACACATGTTCCTAACTATTACACAATCAAGCGTACGCAATATTTCAGTCCTCCTCCAAGTTCTCGAATACAAAAATGATTCACATACAATTTAGAATGTCAAGTTTTCATGCAAGTAGGTGTATAGTAGTTCAAATAGATCAAAATCTTGGATCATTCTGTTTATTTTTCTAAGCAGGTTTGCATGAAACATGGAATGCGGTTTGGTGTATGAAACACTGCTACCTGCCATGAATCTGTATCAAGCATTTTGAATGAATAGTTCATCACCAGCAACATTTCCTTTGAGACAATCTCTAACTGGTAGTTTAATATGAGATAAGATCGGATCGACAACACTCACTCGGAATACATTTCCATTTCTAGGCTATTCGATCATATTTAGCAGAGGGAACACATTAAAAAATGTAATTATATCAAGTTTCTAAATCAAGTATTGTTGTTGTTTTTTTATTTCAAAGATAATTCAGTTATTATTTGATTCAAGTTTGCAATGTAAACAGGTACTCGGAAAAGCGGAGCGTCTCCTTGTAATATTTCATAATGCAAGATATTTACTACTGCTATTGAAGTGTCTATTTCGGATACCTCGACTTTTTGTATTTAACATAAAAATCAAGCATGAATCAAACATTGTGTGCGAGATAGGATCGTGGTGAGTACCTCTGAAATCTACACACAATAAAAACTTGTTTACGATGAAATTAACCCGTCATCTTGAAAAATTATAGGACTAAAGTTTATCAAGGTCTCGTCTCGGCAATGCCGGGTAAAAATCGGGTATTAAATAATGGCTTACACTTTTCATAACGCTATGCGAGTTATTTCCCCCTGATTACAGAGGGCGCGCAGCAAATTTCAGTCCTCAGTTGACGGTGCCAAACAAGGAATAAATAGAAAATTTACAATTTTTGATTGCCATCAATTGCCAGTTAAGGAAGTTTTCTAAGAATTAAGTGTAATGACTTAAAAATAGTATAACTGAACAAAATATCTTAGTCACTAATTACATTTATATGTGTCCAGTGTGAGGTTTTCTAGCAAGCAATGCATGGTCATGATGTAATAAAGTATGTAAATATTACCTAGTCCTCGATTTCTTTAGATCAGAATCATGATGTCCTTAGTATATCAGCAATTCTTCGTTTTTAATTTTTATCAATATTTTCGACAACCAAAACACAAAAAACATGCAATACGATATGCCTAAAAACACATATACAACGCATACATGTACATTATCAATTTATCGTCTCACACTGAAGAAAACCTCTTGCTACTAAATGTACACTAGGTGCCAATAAATAAAGCATTATCTCGAATTGGTATGTCTAGTGTAATATTTTTGTTAAAATTATTTTTCATGAGTGATTCAATCTTTTGAAAGTTAGATTTTGTGTACATCAACTTACACCTCTTCTTGCACTTCAATTACTCAAATGAGCACAAAAACAATCATCAGACCCCTAGCAAAAATGGATCTGCCTCCTCTTATTATTACATACAAACTTCGTTATTTTTACGTGCAGATATAGATCTATAGTCGGATAGGCTGCCCCCTTAAATAAAGCATTGTCGTGAATGGTAAAGGGAATGTAAATTTTAATCGATTAATAGAACTGAAAAATAATCCCGTGCCGCCTTCCTTCCCGATCTTTGGTTTAATATTATTTTTTTTACTTTTCAAGATATTGTAGGAAATATTATGAAGTCAACCCCCCTTACGATGCTATGTGCCTGATTGTATCACAGTCATGCTTTCATTGTACTTTTAATTCTAGGTGTCTGTTGTTTTTAAAACAGATTACTATTGAACCCCTCGGTATTAATTGCATAATTTGGACAGAAATAAACGTTGAATATACCTTTAACATCCACCCACCCACCCACCCCTTCGCCAACTCAACGAAGTGCATACTTTTAAACGTTTTCTCCATGAAATCAAAGAAATTAGACCTTGTTTTTGTCATAGATATAATACAACCTGTTAAAACTTGGTATACTATAGAATTTGGTAACGTAGACTTTACTATCTGAAGCTTAGGACCGCAATCGTAAGCGCGCCCCCAACTTCCGGTGTAAGGAGAGTAACTGCAAAACTGTAGGCCATTTCGTTGTGCATGTTGTACGCCATTCGGATTAAAAATCGGGTAAAATTGTGTCCTAAATATTGTGCACAAGTTGGATGAAAAATTTGATAAAAGTTTAGATAAGACTGTGCGCAAGTCTAATGAAATAAAATTCGGGTATTGGTTTCGTTTAGATGTGATTGTACAGACGTCAGATAGAAATCGGGTAATAATTTTGTCTTTTAAAATATTGTGCACAAGTCGTATAAAAATTCGACTAAGATTATATATTGTGCACAAGACGTATAAAGAATCGAATTAGACTTTCGTCTTCTATATTGTTCCAATCTCTAACCAGAGTTGTCGTTCCTTGTTCTCACTTACGTAAGTGTGTGTAAGGTACGATAACTCTCGGTAGAGATTGATATTGTTCTAGTGATTGAACGAATAGATACAAGAACGAATTGTCAATATATTCCAAGAAGGTGAATTGTGGGTGGCTAGGTGGATTGTCTTGACTTTCCAATGAGTTATCATGATGCCCAAATTTGGTATGAATAAAATATACTCATCAAAATGATCTTTTTAATCAATAAACCATAATATGTTGTACGGTGTGACCGTTGAGACGAGCGAAGCCCATTAACATCTTGCAACACGACTTATAAACATTTTATCCGCCTCTTTATTTAACGCGGGAAATATCATGCGGTTGATGTAAACAGTTACATCGTGACGTCATATTAGCTGCAATTTTCTTCTTCTTTTAAACCAAGCAAACACAAAACGTTTGAAGCTATGAGAAATCTTGTCTGGAATTTAAAAACGTTTATGGTACTTTCTAAACATTCTAATTGATTTAATTACGGGATTGTCAATGAAGTATACCGCAGTGACGGCGACATTTTTCCAGAAGCATTATGGGTGATACTCATCTTTTTTCAACTGATAAAGAGCAAATCACCTGACTCATATGTGTAATCTATGGCACGCCAAATTCACAAAAATGAGCTAAACATAGTTTCACAGTTGATAAACTAGGTTTATCGACTGTAAACTAATATGTATACGGTGTGACCGTTGGACCGAGCGAAGCATGTAATGGTCATTGGAGTGTCCCAAGTGGTAATCATAATTCCGTTAAGTATGGTAGGTTATGATTCATTTAAAAAAATATATTTTTAATGAAATTTTCCTTGCGCTAAAAACCCAGTAACATCTCATATATATGGGGACAACAGTTTTACAGGATCCGCCTATTCATTGAACGCGGGAAATAAAACGCAAGGCGACGTAAACTGTGTATTGTGACGTCACATTTAGCCTTAACCTTTTTCAAAGCAAACAATTATAAACAACAATAATACATTCCGTATGCAATGAAAAAGGCCGTTATAAAACTAAACAAAATTAACCAATAAATTCAAAATGGTAAAAATGTAACCGTAATTTTATCGTATATTCTTATTTAAAGAAACTCATGAACTCGTTCATCTATTTAGTCGTATTACGGTTTTATATGTAATTATTTGCTAAAACCTGTTACAATGATAATTATACTATTCACTTTGAACAAACTCAATGTTTAAATTACGAATTGCACGTCAGAGTCTTCTATTATTGGCATTCAAAATAAAACACGAATAACTGTTGAAGCAGGTGATGAAAAAATAAATGGCGGCGCCCATATGGATCACGAAAATTTCAGTTAACGTATATAGAGATTGTCTCTTTTTCTTTTGCTGATTTTGACTTTTTTCTTTTACATACGTGTTACCTTTAGAGCCTTGCTTCGCGGACGGGCCTTCGGCCCGTCCGAGCTTCGCTCGGTATAATTTACGAACTGTAAACTATAGTTAACGATTCGTTAACTATAGTTTTCATCCGTAAAACTATATTTAACGGTTGTAAACTATAGTTTACAAATGCTAATCCAAGTTTATCTGTCTTTAAATAAACGTTAACAATAGATTTTGCTGATAAATACAGATTCACATTTGTAAACTAATATGTTGTACGGTGTGACCGTTGAGACGAGCGAAGCCCATTAACATCTTGCAACACGACTTTTATCCACCTCTTCATTTAACGCGGGAAATATAACGCGCTTGGTGTAAACAGTTACAAATTGTGACGTCACATTAGCTGCAATGTTTTTTCTTCTTCTCTCAAACCAAGCAAAAACAAAATTTTTGAAGCTATGAGAAAGCTTGTCTGGAATTTTAAAACGTTTATGGTACTTTCTAAACAATCTAATTATTTTAATTACAGGTTTGTCAATGAAGTATACCGCAGTGACTGCGACATTTTTGCAGAAGCATTATGGGTAATACTCATCTTTTTTCAGCTGAAGAAGAGCAAATCACGTGACTCATATGTGTAATCATTGGAGCGAGCTCGTCGCGTCGCTTTGCGACGCGAGCTTCGCTCGCTAATATGATTACGATGTGACCGTTGGGGCGAGCGCAGCATATCTAAATACATTTTTAAAAAAATTATATTGAAAACAAGGAAAACTGATCTGGTTCACTGTCAATACGTAGGATTACTGTCTTGCTCTTCTCGCCAATGCAGGAACCAGTTTAGCGGGAAATGCAACGAGCGTGTTGTGACGTAGCCTGGTAGTTGTGCCGTGACTGTTTACATTTCTTTAGACAATATTTTAAAAAGAAAAAGAAAGGGGGAAGAATATGATTGTCATCCTTTCCTTTCAAATAAGAAAGGTTTGTAATACTTCAAAGATTTATTTTATTATTATTTTACGAATCGAACCATCCGCCATTTTGTACGAGGGACTTCTGGGATTGGCGTCAAAAAAAAATTCTTGTTAGAGGTTGAGATTTAGCTCGGATTATTTCCCGCGCTCTAATCATTAGAGCTCGCAGTACGAGCCAGCGCTCGCTATAATTTACATTCGTTAACTATAGTTCACAATTGTTAATCCTAGTTTCACAAATTGTGATACTATATTTATCAGACTTGTAAACCGTAGTTAACAATCGTGAAACCGTATTTATCAGATAAACTATGTTTTGCAATCGCTAATGATTGTTTTCATTGTTAATTATAGTTTACGCTTGTGAAACATAGATTTTCTGTTAACTATGGTTTACAGATGTGAAATATAGATTAACGTCGTTAACTATAGTTTACGGTCCGTAAACTATAGTTTACAGTCGATAAACCTAGTTTATCAACTGTGAAACTATGTTTAGCTCATTTTTGTGAATTTGGCGTGCCATAGTAATCATTGGTGCGAGCTCGTCGCTTCGCTCGCTATAAGTGAACTGTACTGCAAATGGATTGGGAATGTCAAAATAATAAAAAATATCCGTTAATATTGTTTTCATACTCAATATCGCAAATATAGAAAAATAAAATTAAATGAAACTGCCAGGGGCGTAGCTAGGACTACATGTATTCCAATGTGTAGGCCCGAACAATGAAGGTTTGACCGAGGTGCAAACGCCGCCCCCCCCCCCCCCCCCTGGGGGGGTGGGGGGGGGGGAGTGCGGGAGGTGTTGTCCCTTCCCGCTGAGGGGGGGGGGATCGAGGTGCCACCCCGACATATTTTTAGAAATGTTCTGACTCATTTGCACTACTCTGAGCATCAAAATAATTGTAATACATACTAAATATTGTACAACGTTTCAAAGATTTTTAAACTGTTAAGTCGAGTGAGTCAATGTGATTACCATAAGTTTATAATAGAAAATATGCAACCATTATTTATATCATGTAGAATGCATTATAAAAAGAAAAGGCCCGACGGAACAATAATTTTATATCCGATTTTTAAAACAAGAAATATAACATGAACATATAGTTTTTGCAAATATTTATGAACAAAAATATGTTTTTAAAATGTATAGGCACGTGCCTACTCGAGCCTAACGAAGCTACACCCCTGACTGCAATGTGATTTCTTTCGTTTGAGGAACGAATTAGGCAGAAATCAATTTCTACTTGGTAACTATAATGAATGGATTGTTCCGGATAATATTTCAAGTTTTCAATCAACATCGAGGAATCGAGAAGCCAGCCCAGATGTTCCGGTTGCGAAGCGAGAGTCCAAACCACTCACTACTGACATTTGACACTTGTAGACTTCGTTCACAAAACGAAATCTGAACTTCCTTTGATGAAATCAGAAAATCTTCCCCCTTTCAGTAAATACTCTTTCTATTTACCATTGTTTCAAATGTAATCTCCGGTATTGAGAATTTTCACATGCATATGTATAAGTATATAATTAAATATTCATCATTGATTTGATCACCATTACATATACATGTATGGTGCATTTGCTGAACCATTAATCATAACAGACACACAACTCTTCTAAATTTAGAAATTTCATTGTATATCAGAAACGAATGTATGACCATACTTTAAAGAAGACCCATGCAATAATATGCTTTACTTTATACAAACACCATACGAAATAGCAAGGTTCGCCAAGCGTACAAAATACATCGTCAGAAATAATGAGGACTAGATATATATAGAATCGTACAAAATAGATAGAAATTATATCATAAATTAAATCGTCATATCATTTCAATTTAGATTTTCCCCACGATCAAAATTACCGTATACAGTAAGACACGCTTATACCGAAGTGTTGGGGGATGGATAGTTTCAATTCGAAATAAACGTATATCGTTATACCCAATAAGTTCATGATATGTTTTAAAACTACAGGGAACAAAAATCACTGTAAGAGTAAATTCATTAGAAGCGTGTTCGCTTTTTCTGTGTTTTACTGTATACGGAAATACAAATGTTATGAAAACAATGAAGACGTCAGTAACTACACAATTACTGTGAACAAAATCCTAGTAATGTAATAACAGCATTAGTGCTGAATCATGAACACTTCTGGCAAGTACTTTGGCAATATTGAAATATCCTTGAAATTAACTATCGGTCCGAATTTCCTCTGACTGGTATTGATTGTCGAAGACAGCGATCCGAAGGGAGACCAGCGTCGTACTTTCGATATCCTGGCACGGCCATTACAACCTCTCATATCACTGAGTCCTCAGTCGTCGTGTTGTCGACATCTTTGGTAATCTTATCTGGTGTGTGTTGTTCTATTCCAGTGCTACCCGACAGTGTAAACAGTTTTCCCAATGTCTTCTTGCCATTTCCGTTGGCTGTGTTGTCATAGTCGAACAAAACACCGGGTATGTCCTCAATCTGTGGGAATGTTTAATAACATAGTAAGTAAAAATCATTATGTCCTCACTCTACAGAAATATTTAATAACATACTGAGTAAAAATCCTTATGATCAAGTGATAACAAGCATCTGTTTTATGATGATATGAAGAAAATGGGTATTCTTAAAGAATCACTGTCTGGTATTGTGGGAATATGAGGGGTAATTAAGTACAATAGAAAACGTAATTTGCATATCAGCCAATTCGTTATGCATAAATCATCACCTATTCCATTGTAGGTAATTACTCCCAAATACTCCCACAAACTAGACAGCGATTCCTTGTAATTTATATTCGAAACAAAGCTATGAAATCGACATATAAAAACACCGCCTAATAGAAACTGAAATAAATATGACATTCCATATTAATGTAATTCCCATAGTCCCCGCCCACTGACATCATTCATTTGCATGAACTGAAAAGTTTACATCATGTGATTTACACATTAGAGCTTCAAAGGGTTACCACTGATAAACAAATGTAAATATCAAGAATTCAACCCATTTAATTCAGACCAGATCAAAGAAAAAAAGCATGCCCAATTTTGAAACAAAGTGATTTTGTGCAAAGAGAAAATTAATTCAATTAGATTTTGAAATTGACAAGTAAATGTAAGAATCACGTTTTTCAATATCTTGTAAGATCTCTCGATTTCATGTTGGCTTCCCCAGCTTATTTTCATCCGTACAACACTCGTCTGTTCTCATGATGACCATCCCTCATTGTCTGGAGTTCCCTCACTATACATGTAACACGTGCGCTTTACGTCACACATCACAACTTACCTCGTCACTACAACACATGCGCTTTACGTCACACATCACAACTTACCTTGTAACTACAACACATACCCTTTACGTCACACATCACAACTTACCTCGTCACTACAACACATGCGCTTTACGTCATACATCACAACTTACCTCGTCACTACAACACATGCGCTTTACGTCACACATCACAACTTACCTCGTCACTACAACACATGTGCTTTATGTCACACATCACAACTTACCTCGTCGCTACAACACATGTGCTTTACGTCACACATCACAACTTACCTCGTCACTACAACACATGCGCTTTACGTCACACATCACAACTTACCTCGTCACTACAACATATGTGCTTTATGTCACACATCACAACTTACCTCGTCGCTACAACACATGCGCTTTACGTCACACATCACAACTTACCTCGTCACTACAACACATGTGCTTTACGTCACACATCACAACTTACCTCGTCACTACAACACATGCGCTTTACGTCACACATCACAACTTACCTCGTCACTACAACACATGCGCTTTACGTCACACATCACAACTTACCTCGTCACTACAACACATGTGCTTTACGTCACACATCACAACTTACCTCGTCACTACAACACATGCGCTTTACGTCACACATCACAACTTACCTCGTCACTACAACACATGCGCTTTATGTCACACATCACAACTTACCTCGTCACTACAACACATGCGCTTTACGTCACACATCACAACTTACCTCGTCACTACAACACATGCGCTTTACGTCCCATACGGTTTCAACCAGACACAAGAGAATACAGCTAAGATACGTCACAATGACGATGAAGATATTGACGTGGACCTGAAGGAGTGTGTCGCAGTCCATGTTTATTTCCGTCCCGTCCCTGTGTAAGACAGAAATCATATACATGTTTATTTCTCTCCCTGTGTAAGACAGAAATCATATACATGTTTATTTCTCTCCCAGTGTAAGACAGAAATCATATACATGTTTATTTCCGTCCCTGTGTAAGACAGAAATCATATACATGTTTATTTCTCTCCCTGTGTAAGGCAGAAATTGTATACATGTTTATTTCCGTCCCTGTGTAAGGCAAAAATCATATACATGTTTATTTCCGTCCCTGTGTAAGACAGAAATCATATACATGTTTATTTCTCTCCCTGTGTAAGGCAGAAATCATATACATGTTTACTTCTCTCCCTGTGTAAGGCAAAAATCATATACATGTTTATTTCTCTCCCTGTGTAAGGTAAAAATCATATACATGTTTATTTCCGTCCCTGTGTAAGACAGAAATCATATACATGTTTATTTCCGTCCCTGTGTAAGACAGAAATCATATACATGTTTATTTCTCTCCCAGTGTAAGACAGAAATCATATACATGTTTATTTCTCTCCCCGTGTAAATGTTTTCTGTTTAAATAATCCAGACGGTACCAATTTTTCTGTTTAGATGAAACAGACAGAGTGTTTTTCTTTATTGGTAATATAGTAGCTACCCATATCTACTGTATATCACCAATAAAGCAAAATAAACTAAAGGAACTCTTCAATATCAGGAAATAAACAATTATTTCATTGAAAATTTAGTGACTTTTGGGGGATTTTCCTGCCTAGACGGTAAGTAATGCAGAATTAACAGTAATAGACAGTTAGTCTAACAATCAAATTACTTATTTGAAGCGAACAACAGTGTCATCAATTGTTAGAACCACCTAGAACGTGCATTTCCAGACATGAATTATGAAGGACTGTTCCCATATTCGGCGAAATATCCAGCCGAGTCGAATTTCGGCCGATATTAACCGTGTTCATTACCGCGCCTGTTGTCTGGGACAGCATTGTCAGACAAAGGCCCCGGTGTGCCATTAAACTACAGCACACAGACCGTGAACGTAAATATTAGCCCCGACTTACTTAATCCCATTAAAAAGATTATCCAGATATATTTAATCTAGGACCATATATGTAATGAGTTTTAGCGCAAAATATTTGGGCATTTATCTAGAAAATCACTTTTTAAGAATAATTGATTATTAGACAGAAATTTGATCCCGTTATTGGTCGACATTTATCAATGTTTTGTTAATAAACGTCACACTCTGTGTGTATACAAGACTTTTAATACAAATCTCGTTGTAACAGAATCTTGAATACCTTACATGAGGAGTGCTTTAAATAAAAAGTTTTTCGAAGCATAAATCTATCTATAATTATCTATCTTTATGTTATAAGTGATAAATCTATCTATAATTATCTATCTTTATGTTATAGGTGATAAATCTATCTATAATTATCTATATTTATGTTATAGGTGATAAGTCTATCTATAATTATCTATATTTATGTTATAGGTGATAAATCTATCTATAATTATCTATCTTTATGTTATAGGTGATAAATCTATCTATAATTATCTATCTTTATGTTATAGGTGATAAATCTATCTATAATTATCTATCTTTATGTTATAGGTGATAAATCTATCTATAATTATCTATCTTTATGTTATAGGTGATAAATCTATCTATAATTATCTATCTTTATGTTATAGGTGATAAATCTATCTATAATTATCTATCTTTATGTTATAGGTGATAAATCTATCTATAATTATCTATCTTTATGTTATAGGTGATAAATCTATCTATAATTATCTATCTTTATGTTATAGGTGATAAATCTATCTATAATTATCTATCTTTATGTTATAGGTGATAAATCTATCTATAATTATCTATATTTATGTTATAGGTGATACATCTATCTATAATTATCTATCTTTATGTTATAGGTGATAAATCTATCTATAATTATCTATCTTTATGTTATAGGTGATAAATCTAAGGAATAAATGGCTAGCCTGTTTGTATCTATATAAAACAACGGAAGTAAAACGTTGGGATCATGGGATAACTCTTTGCCGACGGTTTTTGTTCCCTAACAAAACTCACGTTTGATTTTGGTACATCATTAAAGGATTACCTGCAGTCACACCTTGTACATCATTAAAGGATCACCTGCAGTCACACCCTCTACATCATTAAAGGATTACCTGCAGTCACACCCTGTACATCATTAAAGGATTACCTGCAGTCACACCCTGTACATCATTAAAGGATTACCCGCAGTCACACCCTCTACATCATTAAAGGATTACCTGCAGTCACACCCTGTACATCATTAAAGGATTACCTGCAGTCACACCCTGTACATTATTAAAGGATTACCCGCAGTCACACCCTGTACATCATTAAAGGATTACCTGCAGTCACACCCTCTACATCATTAAAGGATTACCTGCAGTCACACCCTGTACATCATTAAAGGATTACCTGCAGTCACACACTGTGCCATTGGATAAACAGTTCGAAACATCAAATGTCTTCACATTGTTTGCAATGGCCATGAATGACGTCGTCGAAATTAGAATGGTGAGGCTAAGGAAGGCGGCGTGGATGTTCAACTGAAAAAGAGGCTGTGTAATAGTAATAGTAACTTTTCTTTACCCACCTGTATGTGTAGGAATAAGTTTGTGTAGGAATAAGTTTGTATGTGTAGGAATAGGTTTGTATGTGTAGGAATAAGTTTGTATGTGTAGGAATAGGTTTTTATGTGTAGGAATAGGTTTGTATGTATAGAAATGATCTGTAAGTGTAGGAATACATCTGTATGCGTAAGAATAAATCTGTAAGTGTAGGAATATATCTGTAAGTGTAGGAATATGTTTGTATGTGTAGGAATAAATATGTAAGTGTAGGAATAAATCTGTAAGTGTATGAATATGTTTGTATGTGTAGGAATACATCTGTATGCGTAAGAATAAATCTGTAAGTGTATGAATATGTTTATATGCGTAGGAATACATCTGTATGCGTAAGAATAAATCTGTGAGTGTATGAATATGTTTGTATGTGTAGGAATAAATCTGTAACTGTAGGAATAGATCTGTAAGTGTAGGGATAGATCTGTAAGTGTAGGGATAGATCTGTAAGTGTAGGAATGTACCTGTACGCGTAGGAATACACGGGAATGTATAGAAATATTTGGTACTAGCTGTAACGATTATAAATTGGCTAAATTTTCATTCTTCTCCACTTTTTAAGCACCGTATATATGTAGTGATGAAAAATGACGAGCAGGTTATTCTTCTAGAACGTGATGTAAATTCTGAATATATAGAAAAATATAATTGAATTACAGAAACACAAGGGATGTGTGTGGGTTACATATAATACCGACAGGGGCGTAGCCAGGGTACATTTGATGTGGACGCCCGAGTAGGCAGAGGGTTTGGGGCTACCTTAAGGCCCCCAATGGGTACAGGACAAAGCCCTGGTGGGGGAGCCAGGTGGCGAAGCCCCCGGAAGCTGGTAAATTTTAGACGATTTAGATGTGTATATTCGACTCTCCTGAACGCATTTTCCGTACACTTTATAAAATTTGTTACGCAGCCATATTCGAGGTCTGTTCTGTTTTTGTACGAAATGCGGACAAACACTTGTAAAATCTCAAAAACGAGAAAGGATCTGTCCAATATCGTTGTATGACGAACCCACTACAAACAATTAAACTGAATCCGTTAATAACAATTCCGGAGAGGACAAATATAATTTCATAAATATTGCCCTTCACTACTTTTTGATATTTCTAATCTCTCTCTCTCTCTCTCTCTCTCTCTCTCTCTCTCTCTCTCTCTCTCGTTGTTGCAAAAATGATGTAGACGTTTGCGCGTACAAACGTACGCCTGGCTACGCGCCTGACCGAATTGCCATTTACATTTACTGCATGTAATTTTTAAAGCAATCAACTTTCACCTTTAAAATTGTTATGATAAATACATTTCCATGACAATGTTCATGATGTTAATGGTTTATGCCTACCAGCCATTTCATTGTGTCTCTGTAGATTGATAGAATCACGCCTAAAAATCCAGAGATCGCAAACTGAAAAAGAAGACAAAACTCATTCATGTTAAACGTTATGTTTCTATAAATACATAATATATAATTTTCATTAGTGTAAGCTGTATGTTTAATCAATTCTGTATGGTTATTAATATAGATATATCGAGACTATTGTGACTAAACTCGATATAAAGCCAAAAGGGTCTTTTACAAATTGAGGAGGGGTGTAGGTCTAGAGGGAGCAGTGTACTTTTGCTTTATGACAAAGTTTTGTTCATCACCCATGCTACTTTATTTTCTGTTTACAAATTCAGCACGTACCACCACGACTGGAAAAATGAACACGTGACCGGAAGATGCCGCGTCTGGAAATACGGGCTCCGACAGTCCGGTGTTGGCGATTATTGTAATGATCATATCTAAATAAATAAAAATAAAGTATACCATTATATTTTGTAGATTAGAACTGAGCAGTCTCAAAGTTAACAACCTATAAAGAAAAATTCACCATTAAGAAATATTTTAACAGTATAAATTCAACTAATTTTATAACATAAAGTACAATAAAATGGTTGAATTCTTTAAACCTAAAACGTTAAAATAAATAGTGATTGTTTTATCGCCAAACGCTCGACATTTAGAAGTGACACTCGTTATTGTTTTAGTGAGGAAATAATTTATAGCATTCCTCATTTGGACATCTTTAACTGATTAGCATACGTAAACACAATTTGAAAATCAAGCTTCTCTCAATACGTGTATATTGGACAATAGAGACTTTCTGTGGCCAATTGATGCCAGAATCACGGGTAGATTTGCCATCCAATAAAAATAAATCACAGCGATTGGAATTGCTGACACCTTGCAGAGGCGTTTAGAAGACTTACATTCCCTCCTCATCATTGTGATAAACTTGTAAAATGCACCACGCCGGGGGGGGGGGGGGGGGGGTAGTCATTCAGATCAGCTGTTATACCAGTGGATAGCATAGTTATGTCTACCTAAAATCAGCTCAATTATTCTTAAAAATTTGCAATTAAAATTTTGACAAAAATTAAACCGAGTATGATTCCATTTCCAAAGTAATATGACTTTCTCTTTTTCTCTGTTTCTTTTTTTATTTTTATTTAATCTCTCTCTCTCTCTCTCTCTCTCTCTCTCTCTCTCTCTCTCTCTCTCTTGTACTTACCCCCTGTCAGCAGACTCCCAGACAACATGCCGGAGATGAGCTTTTCCTTATTATTTCTACAAAATTCACGCATCATCAAAAGCACCCCTCCATGTCTTTCATCTTATGGTTGGTAAACAGATTTTGATTTCGTAATGGACTGTTTTCGTCGATATTTCAAAACCAGCCGATCAAATAACAAAGCCATTTTTAAAATCGCCGAGTTGAAAACACTCTCCGAAACAGCTGAGAGATTCTGAAAAGCATTTCCTATTGTGGTAGAAGTGCATGTAAATGAACAGAGAAAGACGATTTATTCGGTGGTGGGTATCAAATGTTTGTTTAGGCGATGAGGTTGTGTTTGGTTTGTTGAGATGGCCGGACTTAATGCCCATGGTATATGGAGATTTTAAGAATGTACTTTACGTTGTTTTTATTTAGCTATTTAAACTCGATGGTTTGAAGAGTGATACTTTCACGGATCATTGAGCCTATTGTATGGACATTAAATGCATGTGTCGATTTCATTCCATCAAGTTTAAATTATTTTATTTAAACACATATATCACAGACACCTGAAGTATGGATATTACTAATCCCCCCACCCCACTTCTGATTTGTGTATACTACCCCCACCCCCACCCCTTTCTGATGTGTGTATTTCATTAAAGCGGTAGAAGGTCAATCTCTAAAGCTTGCAAAAAACATGAAACGACTACATAAATCGAAATTAGGATAGAATAGACAGGGAATCCACACATTTCGGTGAAATTATCGCCACAACAAAAATCAGAAAGGGGTGGGGTGGGGGTAAGTAACCGATACTTCCGGTGCCTGATATACATCAGGCACGCATAGCATCGTGTTTCAAAGTTGTGGGGTGGGGGTGGGGGTGACTCCTTAGTTGTCTAAAAGCCCCCTCCTGTCCCTATCTGATTCTACGTGACTGTAAGTGTACAGAATGCTACAGAATAGTATACCATGTACAGAATAGTATACCATGGTTTGTAGATCGACGGATGACCATCACAACATTTTGGAAATTGAAGTTAGACAAACCTACATGTGAGGAATCATGAATCAGTTATAAAGAGTATTATAATTATCTATAGATTCATAATATCTACACTTTATATACTTCCTCATTCATACCATGTATACACTATAAAGAGTATAATGATTATCTATAGATTCATAATATCTACACTTTATATACTTCCTCATTCATACCATGTATACACTATTTAGACTTTCTGATTCATATGATATGAACTATATACTTCACGAGTCAAATGATCTACACTTCCCATACTCTCTGATTCATATTATATATACTTTAAGTATTTCCTGGTTTATATCATATACACCTATATACTTCCTTATTCATTTTAAATACACTGCATATGCTTCCTGATTCATATTATACACACTTATTATATTTATCAATCCCTATTATATACACTTTATATATTTACTAATCCATATTATATACACTTTATATATTTACTCATTTAATCACCCTTATGTGACTTCACACGAGAATCAATCTACCTTAATTTATTTTTCCTCTTCAAACTTAATTTTCCTGCTTACCTAGTTTAGATTTATTTTAACTTGAAATTTCAACTTCGCCCCACGTCGTCATTTTCTTATGAATCTGTGTAACGCTCCATGTCAGAGAGGCCTTGAAGACCTTTTAACCGTTGTCCGTTTTAAATTTTGTTTTCGAACTTTACCATTGATCATTAATACGGACTGTTTTCAATGATTTGTCAAAATCAACAGAAATTTTCCGTTATTTGATGACGAGTTTATAATGGGACGAAAAGCGTGATCTGGATTTGGGAAGAAAATTTAAATATCCATTCAAATAACATCCAATTCAGTGTCACGGGTAATTTAATATAAATTCATATTTAAAAAGAAATTACAATTACACGTTCCGCCTCATTGGCTGAGATTAAATTCATGTCTTAATGTACATTAACAAAATACTCACAAAATCCATGTTTATAAACTCTCTATGACTGAGGGTATTTAAAAGTCATCTTCATGCAAACATGAATATATACAAACATTTACATACCTAACACATGTTTTCATAGACTCTACATCTACAAAACTAAATTTCCTCCACTCCTATAAATCCTTAATCAGCCCTATCACTATTATGAGTCACCTGACAAAAGTGCATGATTTTGTTTAATCAGTGCGGATCTAGAGGGGGTGGTACGGGGGTTGCAGCCCCCGCCCCTTTCCACCTCTTTTTGATTAAATATGTTTAACAAAAAAAGTATATTTTTGCCATTTTGGGGAACTTTAACCCCTCATTCTTCTTGGGTGAAAAAGTATAAACTTGAGTCGCAACACCCCCTCCCTTGAAAATTGTCTGGATGCGCCCCTGTAAGCAATCAATTGAACAAAATCTTCACAGATAACAAACACAAATAAATAACAACCACACAAACAATAAAAACAAACGAACAATAAGAATAGCCTTGATCGTCCAGAAGTTAGAAATGGCCAGAGCTTAGAAATGGTCAGAGGTTAGAAATTACCAAAAGGTTAGAAATGACCAAACGTTAGACATGTCTAGAAATGGCCAGACGTTAGATATGACCAAAGGTAAAAAAAATGCCCAGAATGGCCAGAGGTGGCCAAAATGTCCTGGGGTTTGAAATGGCCAGAAATGTCCAGAGGTTAGAAATGGTCAGATGTTAGAAATGACCAAAGGCTAGAAATGTCCAGAAATGGCCAGAGGTTAGATATATTTAGAAATGACCAGAGGTTAGAAATGTTCAGAGATGGCAAGAGGTGGCCAGAAGTTAGAAATGTCCAGAGGTTAGAAATGGTCAGATGTTAGAAATGACCAAAGAGTAGAAATGTCCAGAAATGGCCAGAAGTTAGAAATGGCCAGAGGTTAGAAATGGCCAGAAGTTAGAAATGGCCAGAGGTTAGAAATGACCAGAGGTTAGAAATGACCAAAGGTTAGAAATGTCTAGAAATGGCCAGAGGTTAGAAATGTTTAGAAATGACCAGAGGTTAGAAATGTCCAGAGATGAATTTTTCGGGAGGGACAAGGTTTGTCAGTGAAGACTGAGAAGTATAAATTTTCTCTAACAATACAATGCGGTACCTCCGGTAACTTAGCTGTATTCAACACAGGGTCACATTCAATGATCTACACACAATCCGCCGGTAACTTGAGTGTATTCAACACTGGGTCACATTCAATTGTCTACACACAATCCGCCGGTAAAATGGCTGTAATCAACACTGGGTCAGACATAATCCACCGGTAACTTGAGTGTATTCAACACTGGGTCACATTCATTTATCTACACACAATCCGCCGGTAACTTGGCTGTATTCAACACTGGGTCACATTCATTTATCTAAACACAATCCGCCGGTAACTTGGCTGCATTCAACACTGGGTCACATTCATTTATCTACACACAATCCGCCGGTAACTTGACTGTATTCAATACTGGGTCACATTCATTTATCTACACACAATCCGCCGGCAACTTGACTGTATTCAACACTGGGTCACATTCATTTATCTACACACAATCCGCCGGTAACTTGACTGTATTCAACACTGGGTCACATTCAATTTTCTGTACACGTCTACACACAATATTTCAGCTGTCGTTATATCTCTTGTCATGAAGTGATAGAAGTATAGCATGTACATTTGACAATACAGTCAGGGTCCAAGTGCGTATGTAACCGTCTCAATGTATCGAAAACACACACACAAATAAAAAGCCCACAAATGAAAACACTCATAAAGAAAATAAAAACACAAATTACCCCCCCCCCCAAAAAAAACCCAAAGTAGTGGTTGGGTTCTATCTCCATTCCAATTCTGAAGGATGATGTTTAAAAAATTATAAATACACAAGCATAAAGTATCCTCCCACTCTAGCATTCCCACATTTTTATTAAAATAATGATTTCAAAATATTTAGAATTTAATAATTATATAATAGATTAATAAATATTTACCAACAGAGTAAGTATTCAAACTTTTACCGTAAACTTGGGAAAAAAACAACCCCAAAAAACCTGGGAGCTGATGAAACTAAGATTCTAAAGTAACTCTGTACTTAATTAAACAGTAAAATACAATCACTGTCCGGTACACGTATGCTGGAGTGTTGTCTGTTCTTAGTGGAATTAGCGCTAATCTTGCTGATACAGCACCACAGCCAGTAACTCGCAACCGCCATCCAATCGCAGCACTGGAAACTCTGAGATGCTATTTGAGTTAAAGTTACATATATATGATGAAATGATGAATTATATGATGAAAATCTAATGATATCAATATATCAAACATGAGATATTTCATCCTGTAGCAGGTATTTCAGAAGAGATTATCGAACCACTGAAATTAGAAGGAACAAACTTAAACCCGTCACTGTAACAATATAGAATCTACACATAAAAAAAAATACTTTTGAACTGATACAGCTGGGATATTATATCAATTGACAACAGTGTCAAGCGAGACAACTCCTGTCAGTGGTTCTAAATTAATATTGCAGCGGGGCGGAAGGAGTAAAGTGGGGCGAAAGAAAACCCGGGGGGGGGGGGGGGGGGGGGTACAACAAGAAAGGTTTATATTTACAGCCGATACAACAAAATATAGTTTTCGATCGTAAACTGTTTAAATAGTCTTCGTAGTATACCGGTTATATTAACACGCTGGATTAGGCACATACATGTACAGAGTGTGACACCGTTTATCAAATTCAGAAGAATAACAATGGCACACAAAAATAAATAAATGAATAAAATAATAACATAATAGAAATAAAAAAAAAAGAAAGAAAGAAAAGAAGAAATTAAATAATGATGATAAATAAATATGAACAAAAAAACTAAAAGTAAGAACCGCCCATCGTATTATTTGGCAACCGAGGGGGCTTCCCCTTCCCGGCTCTACCTGCCTGTAAATCCATCAGTGTCTGTCAGGTAACATCCCAGACTGTACTCGTCAATGCTGGTACCGGACATCCATGACTGTCACACTAATGTCAATCGCTAAAATTTACAATACTATTGTTTTTCCTCATTTTAATTATTGTTGTACAGTATGGCAGGATACAAAGAACAAGACAAATATTGGTAGGCTTTTTAAATTACAAAAGAGGGCAGCAAGAATCATTTTACATATCAAAGTACCTCATTCAGTGTCAACTTCTTGCATGCTATCAAATTTGAGATGGATGCCTTTGATTGACTATTTTATTTATCGAAAAATTATTCTTATGTTTAAAGTTTTACATCATATGACTCCAGAGTATTTACATGTTTTTAAATTTGTGAATGAGGTAAACACAAGAAATACAAGACAGAGCTCTACAAATTTTAACTATGTTACAAGAGCCAAAACAGAATATTTTAGAAGATCTTTTATCATTTCAGCAACAATTTTATGGAACTCGTTACCAGATTTTATAAGAAAATGTACAACTACCACATCTTTTAAATCAGCCTATCTAAAACATTATTTTAACACTCAATGATACTCGTGTGTTTATTGTCTCTTTTCATTTAGTTCTTATCTGTATGTATATAAATTGTGATATTTCCATGCTTTGTGATATATTATGTTCTCGATATGTATATATGTTATAGACAGGACCACAATGTAAACTAGTTTATACAACTAATTGTGCAATCCTGTATAAATAAAGGATATTATTATTATTATAAAGTCGGAATGCCAGAGCAAGATTTTCCGAAATGTTCAACCTGTAGTAAATATGTTAATAATTACGGATGGTTTTTGAATGAAAAATACCCCATGTGTAAATATCAAGAAAAGAAAGCCGATTTCTAATAAATGTACTGTATAGAAAGCTGTGATCGCCAAAAGGTCATATTTACTGGTGAGTGAAAATATCGAGGAAAATGTATCATAGACTCTAGACAAAGAGAATAAATCTAATTTCTATGCATAAATCCATTGTATAGATCGCCACAATCGCTAAAAGTAACATACGACAGCAGTCAAAACACACAAGTAAACCAGATATTATCCAAGTTTCTTTTATCAATACGAAGAAACAAGAAATTGAAATCAGGGTCTACATTATCCACCTCTGTACGCTACCTGTCCTGAAATCATAAGATATTTTTCATCCATGAGTGTACATTGTGAGTGTGCCTCATACAAAATCTACTACTTAATCTGTCCTGTATTGACAACGTATTCTACATCCATGACTGTACCTGTGCCTGATTAACAACATCCGTGACTGTACCTGTCCTGTATACACAAGATATTCTACATCCATGACTGTACAAAACTAGGTACATATCCATGTATGATATAATATGATTTAGGTATTATAACAGTTAATCAGATGATTACAATGTAATGGTGGCAGTTTGAGTATTGCAGAAAAATTTCAAATAATATACTGCCTACCTGAACCTGGATGACTGTATGAATAATGTATAATGTAACAACTTTATCAGAGAGAAATTCACAGAGCATTCCTATAATGAAAGAATCTCATTCAGAATAGCTGAACAGATATCAAAGTCAAGCAGGAAGCATACAATTTTAAATTTAATGAGATAAACTCTAAAACTTGCAAGCAATGAGGGCAATGTTATCAATCAACAACAATGTCGGGCTTTTTTTCTGTGGACAAACTTCTCTGTTTTCTGAGCTGTAAACAAGATGAAAAATATTTAGTCTTCATGTAGCCACTATGAATACAATGTTGTTAACTTTCAAACAGTACTTGTTCAATTCACTCAGATAAGATGAATCGTTGATACAAGTGTAAACAGGTGCGAGACAATCAATATTAGATATAGAGATATAGTTATATTAGAGTTATAATCTGAAACAAATTGTAAAAAAAAAAAAATTGGCATAAGGTATAGTAATTGTAAACCTTTTACATATTTCGATTTCGATTAAATTCCTATGGTAATTTTGGAATTCTTACGGGAAAAATATAAATTCCTGCGGGAAAATAGAATTTCTATTTTCAGACAGGAAAATTGAATTTCCGGTAGGAATGATTCTAAAATTCCAATCGGAGAAAAATAAATCCCGTAATCTCAAATTCCTGCAGGAATTTAAAAATTCCCATGAAGATGTAAAGGTAAATAATTCACCTAGGTGCAGGTGTCCCCCTTGTTCCAAATATGTTTCATACTAAATTTGAAAAGAGTTGGAATGATAGTTATCAAGAAGTTAAAAATGTCTATTGTTCACACATTTAATAACTGACCATTTTGGTCCCACCCTGATACCAAAACCCCTACTCCTGGGATCATCAAATTTACAATTTTGGTAAAGGACTACCTGTTCTTTCTAAATATCTACATTCGTATTTACTTTCAATTTAGTATCAAAAGCACTAAAGAAAATGAGAGTGTTTTATACATAAACACTATATAACAAGTTTGGCCCTGCCCTGGGGTCAAAGCCCCTACCCCGGGGATCATGAAATTTACAATTTTGGTATAGGCTTTCCTGCTCTACATCACTATGCATCTAGTTTTTCTTACATGTGTGTGGTTCTTGAGAAGAAGATTTTTGAAAATTGGTCAATTTTGGGCAGTTTTTGCCCCGCCTCTAGGGCTCCAGGAGTGCTTGAGTCCTGCAATTTACAATTTATGTCCCCTATGTCCCAATGATGCTTCATACCAAATTTGAAAAGAATTGGAATGGTAGTTATTAAGAAGAAGTTAAAAATGTTCAATTGTTACAGACGACGACGGACGACAACCAATTGCAAGAGTAAACTCAGGTGACCTAATAAATACGGAAGCCGATAGGTGCCAAGGTACAGAATTAATATTCATTTAACTGGTGTATGTCTTTTTTTTTTTTATAGTTTAATCTAACTGTGAGAGAGAGAGAGAGAGAGAGAGAGAGAGAGAGAGAGAGAGAGAGAGAGAGAGAGAGAGAGAGAGGAGTTGAATAAATGAACTGACGGCCGGCGCTTGATTTAACTGGCGGCTGCCACATAAATTAATTGGCGGCCGCCAGATAATAAGTGGCGGCCGCCAGTTAAATTAAATAGCGGCCGTCAGTTAATTTATATGGTGGCCGCCAGATAATAAATGGCGGCTATGATTGGCCATCCTACCCACAATTATTTATTTACTCTACCAGTAAAATTAATTTTACTACCAGTAAAAATAATTTTACCACCAGTAAAAATAAAACACTGGTCAAAGCTACCCACAATTAATTATTTATACCAGTAGTAAAAATAATTTTACTGGTAGTAAATTTAATAAATATATATTTTAAAAAAATAGTGAAAGTATGTAAGTGTATCTGGAGAGGTTTAGATCTCAAACGTGTACTTGTACGGGTACTTGTATAATATTTACACGTACACGTACCCGGGTTTTTTTCTGTTGAGATTTTCATGACTTGTAGAATAAACGTGTACGAGGAATTCGCGCAGTTAATCATCATATGGATAAACATGTTACATGTTCAAAATACGTGTAAATGAAGCTAGAAATTCTGTATAATGTTTAAAAATAAAATTACCATTCATTAATCGGCTAGTTTTTATCGTAAGAGCTACAAGTTACAAGTTTGTACTTACGTGTAAATGCCTCTCCTCAAGTTATGAGGACGTGTAGAAACCTTGTCATCACCAAAAGTGATGACGTAATACGCGAGTAATTTCGGTGATTCCCCTTATACCAGTATACACGTACCCGTACACGTTTGAAATCTCAACCTCTCTATTATCTGTACTATTATCTTACCTTTACCTTTGTTACAATCGATTATCGTTACTTTTATTTTCTTTACTAAACTGTTCGAAAAGAACGGTAAATTCAAATGATATATACTATCTAGCATTTGAAATCAAGTTTAATTAATTTGAACGGAAAAGTAATCTTTTGGGTTGATTAAACAAAACAAAAACTGAATTTTAACTAAATTAATTATGTAAGCCAGAGCTTAGATATTTTATGATGTAAATGTAAGCTCAAATTTAGAAGAAAAAGCGAAGTAATTACAATGGTTACCTACAACCCAAAATATAAATGAGATCTAAATACTTTCAGATCTTTAATCAGCTTCTCATATTAAAATTTCAAATTGTGATTCATAATTCATCTTAGATGCATCCTGTGCTTGTCTTCTACATATTATAAAGATAAATTATTAAAGAGTGAGAATGAAAATGATACTTACCTCAAGAGATTGCCAAGCAGCGAAGACTAGGCTTGGTGATGTAGCTGGGCTAAGAATCGCAGGCACACTTTGCGACATCAAAGACAATGTCAATCTTCGAACATGTTAACAAGACGTCCTTTGAATTGATGCATTTTTATTTCACTGCGAGAGGCTGATAGCTTTTAGGTTTAACTATAATATATTGTAAACTGACAAAAACACCACGACACCAGTAAATGAATTGAAACAAATAGGCCTCAACATTAAACAAACAGTAGGCTAATATATTTCGGATTTTTTAATGTGCGTATGAATGAAGATGCAAATCTTACATCAATCTACAATACATTTAAACAATACAGTGAAACTTCTCCAAACCGGCCCCTCAGAAAACCGGTTCTCCCTGAATATCGGCCGATTTTCAAAGTCCCGGCAGAAACCTTAACATTTCCTTACAAGGAGAATCCCTTACAAAGAAAGTCTCACAAAACCGGCCACCCCTGAAAACCGGACATCGGCCACTTTTTAAAGTACAATTGTTAACAAACATGTGTAATTTACCCTTATAATACTGGCCACAATTTGAATACTAGAAAATTTTGGCCAGAGTGGTGATTAAGACTGGCCAGGTGTGAAAAATGACTGATCTACCGGCCAGGTGGGAAATTATCGACCGCAGGTGTGAAAAGCACAAGTGGCCTCTATAAGTTCTATAGTTTACCTGTGCTGTCCAGGGTGTTAATTGGTGCTTGGCTAATCCAAGTGACCCTTTCAAATTTCTGTACGAAATGTTATAAACAGATATGCACATATTGAATGAATACAATCAATACGCCATATTGTTGCACCATGGATATAAGCGGTAGTTAATTAATAACAAACCCATGACTGTTAATGATAATTTTCAATAGATAAATGATTTTTGGGGGGTTTCCATAGACTTAAAATTCCTAAGAAACATCAAAATTAAAATTACTGTACTTTTCAAAAACATCAAAACAAATTTGTTAACGATATAAGCAATGGACGTAAACAGAGTTTTTATAGGTAAGAGGAATTCCAATAAGAGGCCTCTGTGTTTTCTTTATGTATCCTGTTATAAATTTTTAGTTAAAATTAGATGATTGCAGCAAGACTATTTCTCGTAATAATTACCTGTAGGTACTAGTGGTCTAGTTTGATCTCCACCGATAATTGATCATAGATCCCCATATCAAAGTGAGCAGTACCTACCCTGTACCTACTCTGTACCTGTAATTGCAGCAATCAAATGGCGATGTGTTTGTTTTGTTTATTAAAACAGAAGTCGAAATTCTACAAAAATGCTGCTAGTCTACAGATTTCTATACATATATATCAAATGCAGTTTTATTTAAACGGAATGTTTTCCATTATTTATGCATGTCAATGTAAAAATGTTTATTCATATTTAATTAGTTTTAGTGCTATAAATTGAAAATAAACATGTTAGTAAATTATTTTGTTTTATTTCCAATAGTGAAATAATGGTCCTTGAACACCATATTGTATGGTTTGTGGTATGTCAATGAAATATCTAATACAAATTGAGCTGAAATATCTTTAAATGCTAAATTCTCAGTTTACCGGCCACCCCTCTAAACCGGTCGTTTTTTTCGGTCCGACAGCTGGCCGGTTTAGAGAAGTTTCACTGTATATTGATTGATTGTTTGATGTTTTCCGCCACACTCAACAATTTTTCAGTTATCTGGTGGAGCCCAGTTTTTATTGGTGGAAGAGAGAACCCAGATACAATGTACCTGGGAAGAGACCACCGACCTTCCGAAAGTAAACTGGAAAACTTTCTCACTTACCAGCGCGAGTGGGATTCGAACCCGCGCCAACGGAGGTGAGAGGCCGTGTGATTTGGAGTGTGTTCCTCTAACCACTCGGCCACGTAGGCCCCTTTTAAACAATATAAATCAACCAAATAATGGCAAATTCATAAACGGACATTAGGTCGTGAATTGGAGATTTATTTTTTTTTTTTTTTTTTCATTTCTCATGATTTTAGATAAACATCTCGCCGATCAGCAAGATAATTTTTTTTCTTTGATCATACCGTTACCATAAAAAGGAAATTTAAAATCTAAATTCAGTAGAATAGGATTTAACATGTCTTTAAAAAAATTGCGAAAAATAATACTCTGATGAAAAAATTTCTCAGGAAAATTTTGTTGTTTTTTGTTTGTTTTTGTTTTTAAAGTTCCATGCATATTTAACTCTATTTAAAGGAGTATTATCCATTATAGTCGTTTTCATTGTAAAATTGATATGTTGTAAATGAAATGAACCATGATTAAAACATCGACAGACGAATTACAGGCTGATTACACACTACTACTAATTTGATATAGCCACCTTTGATCATAGCGAAGAAAAAATAAGTCAGGAAGGTACAAAGGAATTGCCACTGGTAGGAACCGCGAGGGTTAGTAGCTTTTTTTGAGAAAATTTTATTGAAAAATGTTGTTCGTCAGATATAACAATCATCCAAATACTCACTTTTTTAACTTGGCCAACCCTTTATATTTCATTCTCCTTCATGTCACAACCTTTGATTACTTATCCGTTATTTTTTCTTGTCATACTTCAACCACCTACTTAACACCCCCCCCCTCAGAATATCCCTCCAAAATTCCTTCTAAAATTCTTGACAGGTACATATAGTTACATCATTGTTTCAAATAATCTTGGATGTTTAGTACCATACATGTATGCACGAAGGGTGGGGAAAGTAATAAACGTATAGAGTGCCTGATGCAGAGGACAGCTACAGTTATAAACGTCATCATATTTCTTTTCATCTTTTATTTATCAATTCTTTTGAGTGTCATTTAATCATTGAATTGTGAAGTGTAGATACATGTAGTATGATTGCACTAATAATTTACAATAGGTCTTTGTTTATTAACACAATAAAATGCACTATTCTATCCCAAAATGTTTTCAACTGTGTTTTGATACATTATTACACCTAATTCTTTAATATATCATGATCATCCATAATTCTTTTGATCCAAGATTATAAATTATTTCTTTTTTTTTTTAATCCGCCAACAAAGTTGCGGGGTATTATTATATTAGTTTACAGTTGGTCATACATGTAGGTCAAAGGTAAACGACAAATTTAAGTAAAATTAATAACGGTAACTTGGTTATGAGTAGACTCATTGATGTCCGTTTTGAACTGATGATTGTTAATGATTCTTAATGATTTTCACGGTCAAATTTCAAAGTTCAAGGACACTCTGAAAGATAAGAATTCAAATTTGCTGAATCATGGTACGTATACTTAATTTTACAGTAGCTCTTAGACTCAACAAGTTTAAGGTCAAAGTTCACAGGTCAAAATATCATCTTCAAATCACTAATTCTCTTTTTTGATTATTGCGTGTAAAGGTTTCTTTTTTTAATCAAGATTTTATATCACTGGTTTGATTAGTCTCAGAAATTAGTTTAAGGCTAAAATAACAACAACAAAAATGTTCTCCCGCATGTACTCATTATCATCACTTTGCAAAGTGATATTGCAAAATATGATGATGAAATACAGTCAATGTTTTTATGATTTTAATCTACATGTATTTTGAATGGATTAACTTACCATATTAAATCTCCCTTTAAAGAGTGAATTAAAAAAGTGCAGAACAATATATATATATACAATATAGAAATATAGCAATTTGGTAAACAAACTTCAAAGATACTGAAAGGAAATGATGATGGGTCTCTAGGGACTCGGAGTCAACATTTGATGCAGCAGCCTGAAGGGTTATCTTGTCTGTAATGTATTCTGTCAAATAAGACAGTGATTAATGAATAGAATTATCTGAAAGCAACTAGCAGCTCCTTAAAGTAGGATTTAAAAAACTAATTATCTTTATGTATTCACGAATGTCTATTTTAAATATTGTTCATTTAAGGTGCTGAGATTAGCAGTCATTTCATTTGCCTTGTGATTCCAACACATTTAACATGTCTTGGTTTTAGGGCTTGTGAAATATATAGGACTTAATGATAACAAAATAAACAAAATGAAAGCAAATACGATGAAGAAACATGCTAATTAGATAAAGGGCAATGAGAAATACTCTAACTGGTCTCTTGGGTTCAATTATCAACACTGGCTGCATGCAGCAGCTTGTAGGGTTAAATTGTCTGTAATATATTCTGTCAAATTACAGTTTAATCAATTTCATAAACATTCATTGATAGCTTTTTCTTAATTTTATTACCACTGTCCATTGCTGAAAAAGATATATAGATCTATAAGTTACTGTCGGTGGGTAAATAAATTGCCACGTTTGAGTTGCTTTTGTTAATATTTTTTAATATCATGTTTTCTTGTATCCTCCTTAGTATCGTTTTTTTTATGTTGGTCTGTTGATATTTGGAAAGAAGTCACTTTCTTCCAGATTTCCTGGGGAACCACCTTATCATAATGACACAGCCACAAGTGGACATACGTTACTTTCACTGATCATGGCTTGTCCAAATCATTAGAAGTTGTGTCATCATGATATTTAATATGATATTCGGATCCCGTTCCTGGTTTACTTCGACTCACCTTTGTAATTTAAATTTAGTCCAAACAAATTGATGGTCTGTTTGTTTAGTGTTCATACTGCGTACATGATTCGTTTAGTCAGTTTTGATGACTCGCTCTGGTAGGCAAAACATTGTTAAAATACATTATTGATTAAACCAGCTCCGTAGATGTTTATCTCCCTATACTACCAAAGTCCTCCCGACGTATGCGAGTAGTTCATGTGCATGGGACGTGAACTTGTAAATTAACTGTTTTCAGTTCAATCTTTCTTTTGAAAACATGAGATAATTAAGTAAACAATCAAGTAGAATTGTTAATTATTTTTATTTTGCTTTACTTTCACCACCCATTCACACCCATAGATGTAGAGTAATACTTGTTCAAATTCATTGTTTGAAGAGTACTTTTTTGAATTTCATATACAGTTGCATGCAGAAATTCATAGCTGTAAAAACAAGCTTTTCGATATTAACAATTTATCTGTCCCCCCCCCCACCTCCTTTATGAAATTTCGATATCCGCGCCTAAGTCCCAAGTATCAGAATTGCATTGAAAAGTATATTATATTCATAGAACAGAGTGAACAACCAAGGAATATGTTCAGAACCACATTTTCCCGGGAAAGGGCGAATGTTCCAATTTATACACGGCAGCTTTACTACCTTGGTCAATGTTACTTTTTGGCGATAATGGCATTCCATACAGGCGATTTATGCATAGAAATCAAATCAAATCCAAAAATAATACACGGGGGTATGTATCCATACAGTTTGTCATACATATTTACTACGTTGAACAATCCAGAAAATCTTGCTCTGACATTCCTACTTTGACATTAGTGTGCAGGTACAGTCATGGATGTCCGGTACACTGTACCAGCATTGACGAGTACAGTCTGGGATGTTAGCTGACAGACCCCACTCTGTAAATCACATACACACACGAGTCAAAACGACGAAAACTGTGAGCCCCCCCCCCCCCCTCCCTCTTTATACAAAGCCAACAACATCTCTCTCTAAAACAACATTATACCAATATGAGTGAAAGCAATTTATTTCTACTATTATCATCCAAACAATAATCCACTTTTAATTTCAGAACCCCGCCGTATATGAGTTATACAAATTAGCATTATTGATTGAGGTAGAGACACAGCGCTTTCCATTGAGATATTTCCCTGTCCAAAAGACCGATCTGATCGCCGCAGCCGTACCTACCTGCAACAGGTGTAATAAATTAGCGTGTCAGTTTCACTGTAACACCTGCATACCGAGGATTTTAATGTACACGTGTCAGAAATAAAACAGGAGAAACAGTTAAATCCTGGGGACCAGAAATTGGTGTTTTTTCTAAAAAAAAATTAAAAGTAAGTACTACTTGTCTTCGTTCTGAGTGTTCTTCGTATGTCACGTGGTACATGGAGGTAGTTCAACTTAAGGAGGAATGTAACACATCATGATGGGGATGGAGAGCGGTCCTCGGAATACATACAGTAATTTGATATTTTGAAATGAAAAGTTTCAAATTTACTTTCTTTGGTTGAATAACGCAGTTTTAGTAGAAAGTAATCGGAAATTGGGGGTTGGGGTTGGGGTGGGGGTGGGTGTCAAAAACTCCTGTTAGCCTCGAACACACGAACTATGGATTAACAGTTGACAGATAAACCGACTAAGCTGCCCAGCTGGGCGGTTAGATGTAAAAGGAATATTTATATGTATTGCTAATCATCATTCAAGTCAGCCATTGTGACGGTGTTCCATTCCTCCTTAAGACAGAAATAGTCGAAATGTGTGAGTAGTATTTGTTATACTAGCCAGGGGCGGGAGTTTATGAGGTGTCGCATTGAGGCCCCCAGTGGGTCCAGGGCGAAGTCCTGGTGGGGACCCAAGGGGCGAAGCCTCTGGAAGCTCGTGGATTTTACAGATTTTATAGGGCTTGAAATATATCTCCTAAGTAGTAATTTCTACTATTTTCTGTCATATTTAATAAGGTGAAATTAACAAAATGACGCAATTCTAAGGGTTTGGGGGGGGGGGGTGTCAGTTCTCCCAATAAATGTAATTCAATAAATCAAAACATTTTGTCATTTATTTCTCCGAGGGTGGAAGAAATTATTGCTTCATTTATCGTTTACATTTTTCTGAAATTCATTGGAAACAGTTATTTGTTGTTATTTTAATATAAAAACATCAAAATATTTTTTGAATTGCATTTATTTATCGGGAAACATGTCAATAACTAAAACACATATCATTTTCAATATGTTCATCAAGTTTTAGAATAATGTGTGCAAAATTATTGAATTAGCGTTATTCCCCAAAATGTTAAATAACAAACAAATGTGGACGCATTCTCCTTATAGCATGGTTTACATATCATTTTTTCTGTTTATATTAGTAGAGTTACATCTGTTATAGTTATTCATGGGGGAAAATCCATACCTTTCCTTAATAATTTCAAATCTATAGCTTCCAGATTATGTATACCCCCATCAAAAACTTAAGTCTGGCACCATACAGCTGAGCTATTTAAAATCACTCGGGATTAAAATTTTATGTAATTTCATGAAAAGACACAGATAATGATTCCTTATCACCTTGGTAAAATGTTTGTCAAAAATAAAGGAAATCTATCGCATTATGGACTTGATAAATAATTGAATGAAAACAGAGTTATTGTCCTTGGATTTAATATTTTGAAACATATCATTGACTATTCAAATATAACTAAGAATTTTGAAATATTTTATGGCTAACAAGATTTTTTACAATAACTATTGAAAAAGATTCCAACAAAATTTATGTTCCTATCATTAAATCATTGACTTTGCAAAATCCTATGACGTCACAGGAGTGTGGAACTACGTTAATTTATCTCATTTCCCCCCCTTTCAATGCATGGCCATGTTAAAATGTCGAATACCACATCGTCAGAGTATTACGAATGCATTAATGATATGATATTTCCAACTTATTCTGACTTACTACAAGAGACATCTATCTTAATCATTTTATCAGAGTGTAATCAGGTGTGTCCTTATGACATATTTCAGGTAATAACAAATGAAGGATACATGTGGAGACGGAGAGAAAAAGAGGAAATTCAGACGAGTGGTGAGGGCGTTCCGCAGATTCCTCATTCGATCAAAGAACGGTAACCAAAACTCCATTAAAAAAAACTCTTATAAAGAAAAGAAAAGAAACCGCAGATAATACCTCATTCACCGAACAAAAAGAAAGATAGAAATAAGAATGAATTTCAGTTTGGAAAATACACGAGGGCGTGAACTGCCACGCTTTACGTCAGCATCGCGCTTTGAACATGAAATCATTCTGGCGTGACTCTAGCGTTGTAGTTCATACTCTCAGGCATTTTTCATAAATAATTCATTTCTGTACATTTTTGCTTATCAACATTTTACTCTCATTTCTGTTGGAATTTCCAGCCGTTAAAATAGTCGTACTATATTTATCCAGATTCATACGCGCATTACTAGATCAGCGCCATCTGACGGGGAATTTGTTTTCGTAAAGAAATTGTCCAAACGTTTGTTGGAAGTATATACAAACGTCAGGATGGCCCAGATTAACAAACAAGTTATCATACACCCATTCATGAGGAAATTGCTATCATTTGAGTTAGTAAAGATGTCAAAGGCAACAAAAACACTGGAAATATAAATATTGATAAATTCATGTAGACATCCTGGTGCCCCTACTGAAAATAGTTTTTAAATATAAGTTCAGAGTTGAAAACAACTAGGAAAAATATTAAAAGCTGTTCACATTTGACAGTATATTGATTTCAACAGCCACAAGTCTATATGTTAACTAGTCTGATCTAATTCTTTTTTTTTTTTTGGTAAGAGTTTTCGCTTGCAAATATTTAGTGAAACTTCGGAGTTCCAGTTTTTATCTTTAGTCTGTCCCGTTTGTTAGTCTGGGTCATCCTGATGTTTGTGTATACTTCCAACAAACGTTTGCACGGTTTCTATCTCTATCAAAAAAAAAAAGAAAAAAAAAAAAAAAAAAAAAGAATTCTTGTCAGATGGCGTTGATTTAGTAAAACAAAAGTTAAGGACGTCATCGAAAAATTCTGTTTACCATGATAGACTATTACGTTTTTAAGCAAGCCAATCAGCGTCTTTTTAAGAATTTCAATAAGCCTCACTTTGAGTTCGAAAAAATACTGAACAAAGATTTCAGACATTGGTAAAAATAGACCAATAAAAATAAAAATGACCCAGCCTAAAATTTGTTTTCAGATAGAATTAATCCGAGATTCCTCTGACTCATACCCCCGCTCCTGCCCTGCGAGGGCGCATGTCACAATGTAAAAGCGGGGGAAAGAGTCATAGGAATCTCGGATTAAGATAAAATGTATTCTATTCAATTCTTACCTGGACCAAAGTAGTGGAGGAACATACATTTGTGCCAGCATGGATTTATTTTTCGAATATTTTAGATAAATTCGTTCACTGCAACCCCCCCCCCCCCCCCCAGTCACGGATTGATCAATTTTACAGGTGTTCTATTGTGTAACTCGGTCACTAGTAATTAATCTTGTTTGAATCTTAATTGCATGTGTGTTATTGTTAAGTAACTAGGTTACTAGTAATTAATCGTGTTTGAATTTTGATTACAGGTTTGGTATTGTGTAACGCGGTTACTAGTAATTAATCGTGTTTGAATCTTAATTACAGGTTTTACAGGTATGCTATTGTTGTGTAACTCGGTAACTAGTAATTAATCGTGTTTGAATTTTGATCACAGGTTTGTTGTTGTCGTGTAACTCGGTCACCAGTAATTAATTGTGTTTGAATCTTAATTACAGGTGTGTTATTGTTATGTAATTAGGTTACTAGTAATAAATCGTGTTTGAATCTTAATTACAGGTGTGTTATTGTGTAACTTAGTTACTAGTAATAAATCGTGTTTGAATCTTAATTACAGGTGTGTTATTGTGTAACTTAGTTACTAGTAATTAATCGTGTTTGAATTTTGATTACAGGTGTGTTATTGTGTAACTTAGTTACTAGTAATTAATTGTGTTTGAATCTTAATTACAGGTTTGCTATTGTCGTGTAACTCGGCGCCCGCGGAGGAGGATGGTTGGATGTACAGCAGTATATCTAGGACGTGGGTGTGGATGGGGTAGTGCTTTATCTCCAAGGTAACAGTAAACAAATGGATATAAATCATTTTAATCCTCCGTGTTAACTGCATGCTATGTACACAATCACAGGGACGGGTTATTTTGTCCATAATAATGATAGTAAGGGTCTATACCATACCAACCCTAATACAAACACAGGAACCGGTTATTTTGTCGGTAATGATAATATTAGGGGTCTATACCACACCACCCCTAATAAAAACACAGGAACTGGTAATTTTGTCTATAATAATAATGCTAGGGGTCTATACCATATCACCTCCTACATGTAATAGATATTTCAGTCGCAGGAGGAGCCTAAGAAAGCTGTTGACAGTTTGATCAGCTGTCAATAGATAATGATTAGTCTGAAGGCTCTACATTTACACCAATATAAACCATTCATTGTAACGATTCAACATCAATATAAACCATTCATTGTAACGATTTAAGATTATTTAAATTTTATGTTCTGCGATCTAAGTTGAATCAATTATGGGTACATGTGGGGTTAATTAGTTTTTGGTCAGTCGATTCATTTTGTGTGCCACATTAACCTTGGAAATATCTTTTGAACCGCACATCATACTGAAAGGTCAAGGTCAAAGATATTACAGAAAAAAGGTCAAGGTCATTCATGGAGGTCTACTATGGATGGTGATTCATAAAGCATTTAGTTAAAATTTCTGCTAAAATATTATGAATTACACTGCATAATAGCGAAGAGATAAAGGCGTGATTTTGTCTTAAAGAATAAACAAAGAATATATCTATAATGTTTTATGTATAATTCCCCAACTATACATTTAACAAAAGCATTTATTTTGTTGTTGAACTCAAATTTTCGTTAACTACTCTAGTGATTTTTAAAAATCTTTTTAGGGGGGGGGGGGGGTTAAGTTTTTTCCCCTTAAATAAATAAAGAATAGAGAAGCCATTTCTGTGAAATGGTGTGTTAAGTAAAGTGTATGTTTCATGAAATTGATACTCTGCATTATTGACGATACCACCGTAAATTATTTTTCACATAAAATTAGTGACATTGTAAAAAGTCTGTAACAATATCAATCACTGCATCATTGGAATTCTTTATTTATAACGACTGCGACATGGAATTAATTTTTTCTATCATGTGCCCGTTATTAATAGCATGCTTGAATATCCTACGGACCACTTAATAATTATATCACACATGTCACATCCGTCGTGATACAGATTGTGATGATAGCTCAAATTAATCGCTTATTTTAAAATAATTGCTGACGTCACTGTTGTACGTGTAGACGTGGATCACGATATAAATTATGGGACTCATTTACTGGATATCAGTGTTGTGTTGCTTGAATTAAATGCACAAATTTGCAGGTAATTAGTTGCGGTTTTTATGCTTTACTTTGTATACAACTTGTTTCTTACGTTTAGATAGAGTAAATCCCGAGAAGTCTTCTCAATAGAATTTTCTTCTACCGAACCTGGATGTTCATTAGCGAGACTTTTAATTTTAGCATAACTTTCGATGTAACGAAAATTTAGTAATTTAGTGATATTTTGTTTTTCTTGAGTGTACTACAGTAGAAATTAATGTGGTTTTTATTTTCGACTATAAATCTATCTTCCCATATTCACAAAAATAAAATCTGGATTTAAAAATCCGGATTTACAATTACCTGACTTTTCCAGTATTTTATAATTCGATTAGCAATCTTATTGTCGTGTCTCTTTGCAGGTGTCTGGATTTTGGGGGGTTCCATTTTAAATTCTCTGGATCAGGGTTCAATGATGAGACCAAGTTTAGTAATCATTTTCTTCGTACTAGTAATTGGCCACTATTGTGACGTCACAGCATTAAAACCAGGTAAGAAAATCCTATACTATCAAATTTCTGTAGTAGATTGAATATGAGCCATTTGACCTAGCACTCAACCACACCCCACCCTCCCAAACCAATAACGCTCAATTATCCTTTTAATCATTTCCATTAGGACAAATCATCGAATTTGTACAAGAGTGACCATTTTGTCAGTAAAGAGAGAGGAACTGCTGCCCGAGGACTTTGACCTCGAGGAAACATTTCATGCCAAGGCGCGGGCAAAGTTTCTATTGTTCTCATACCCACCAAATGATAGTTCAGTCCCGAAACCCAATTACGGATTTCTTTGAAATCCATGGAGACATAAGCCATTTGCAAACTTTGCTGTAATCAAAGAACTTGTGACTGGGGTGGGGGTTGAGGAGGGGGGATCCACCTTCCCATTCTTCCACCTTCTCTCTTTTACATCTCCACCTACACCGCCCCCTCCCCTTTCCTCACGAAGTGCAAAATTTAGAATGAAATTTCCCAGAGGTATGATATTTAAAACTGCACTAGTTTTGTTTTAAATCACCCGAGCCATGAGTTGAAGTTATTATTTTTGCATAAAATTTTTGTCTTCGTTTGTTGCTATCGTTGTTAATATTTTCAACCATTCTCTACCTAGAGTTCCGTGCGCTCCTCGCACTACACCTCTGTCAACGGCTTTTTACAGAAATCTTGTAAAAGTTTCTAATATCCAACATTTATGTTTTCAACTAAATATTTAGCCATGCTATGAAATGCTTTTGTTGCAATTAAATTGATGCTTACTGTAAATTGTTTAAAATCGTCGTTTCTAGCTGATCCTAAATTTGAAACTACTTCGTAATATGCGTATGAATGTAGGACATCCACGTGGTGAAGATTTGAATGTAAACATGGAATTAAAAGTAAGAAAGACTGTAAAAATACGATAAAACTTGTGAAATAAGAGACAAACATCTAAATGGTAAATATGTACTTATCAAAGTGCCAGTGGGCTATGAAAAAAGCCTGATGTCATCACGTGTTACCAGAACTTTTAAAGGGAAAAGAAACCGAGAATTATTGTTTACATCATGTGATTATATTGTCACGTGATTCCAAGCGTTGACAGAAGTGTATGTGAAGCTTGCGTAACACGCCCTCTGGTGAGAGAATGATTTTCAACTTGTTCTCCACAACTACCGGTTAATTTCAACCAAACCTGGCAGAAAGTATTCTTGAGGAAAGGTGATTTAGAAGTGTAAAGCAAATAATCTCATTAAGGAGGCGATAATACACCGATCCACTGTAGCAACATAAACCCCGCCCATCATGGTTACGTCATAGCAATAACAGAGATATATGAAAATAGGGCGTTCACACTGGACCAGACAAGTTTTAATACAATGTTTTACATAGAGAATGGGGAGGGGGGGGGTGTTGAAATACTATTATAAGAGCCACAAGGTATAAATTTGTCAGATCTTCAACGGTGGAGTCATTTCAAGTTCACTCATGCTATGAACCCTACTCCACCCCCGGGTCAGAGGGAGGAAAAGAGAGGCCACGGTTCAATAGGAGTTAAAGTTTTATCCGGTTTTTTTTTGTCCACGGATAAACACATCGAACACACGCGACCAACATTTTATAAATCTAGTCTTCCTTAGTGGCGGTAATGAAAGTTGTTCTGCAGTAACACCTGCCGACTTACATCCACGCCTTGTTAATAAGATGAATAAGATGCCGTTCTATTCTTTACGACTTGCACTCACGCCTGATTATTAAGATACCGTTCTTTTCTTGACGACTTACACCCTCGTCTTGTTAATAAGATGCCGTTCTTTTCTTTACGACTCACACCCTCGCCTTGTAAATAAGATGGTGTTCTTTTCTTTACGACTTGTTAATAAGATGGCGTTCTATTCTTTACGACTTGTTAATAAGATGACGTTCTATTCTTTACGACTTGTTAATAAGATGGTGTTCTTTTCTTTACGACTTGTTAATAAGATGCCGTTCCTTTCTTTACGACTTGTTAATAAGATGCCGTTCTTTTCTTTACGACTTGTTAATAAGATGCCGTTCTTTTCTTTGCGACTTGTTAATAAGATAAATAAGATGGCGTTCCTTTCTTTACGACTTGTTAATAAGATGAATAAGATGCCGTTCTTTTCTTTACGACTTGTTAATAAGATGGCGTTCTTTTCTTTACGACTTGTTAATAAGATGAATAAGATGGCGTTCTTTTCTTTACGACTTGTCAATAAGATGGCGTTCTTTTCTTTACGACTTGTTAATAAGATGCCGTTCTTTTCTTTACGACTTGTTAATAAGATGAATAAGATGGCGTTCTTTTCTTTACGACTTGTCAATAAGATGGCGTTCTTTTCTTTACGACTCTTTTCTTTACGACTTGTTAATAAGATGCCGTTCTTTTCTTTACGACTTGTCAATAAGATGGCGTTCTTTTCTTTACGACTTGTTAATAAGATGAATAAGATGGCGTTCTTTTCTTTACGACTTGTCAATAAGATGCCGTTCTTTTCTTTACGACTTGTTAATAAGATGCCATTCTTTTCTTTACGACTTGTTAATAAGATGGCGTTCTTTTCTTTACGACTTACACATGCCTTGTTAATAAGATAAGATGGCGTTCTATTCTTTACTTGTTAATAAGATGCCGTTCTTTTCTTTACGACTTGTTAATAAGATGGCGTTCTTTTCTTTACGACTTGTCAATAAGATGGTGTTCTTTTCTTTACGACTTGTTAATAAGATGCCGTTCTTTTCTTTACGACTTGTTAATAAGATGGTGTTCTTTTCTTTACGACTTGTTAATAAGATGCCGTTCTTTTCTTTACGACTTGTCAATAAGATGGCGTTCTTTTCTTTACGACTCTTTTCTTTACGACTTGTTAATAAGATGCCGTTCTTTTCTTTACGACTTGTCAATAAGATGGCGTTCTTTTCTTTACGACTTGTCAATAAGATGGCGTTCTTTTCTTTACGACTTGTCAATAAGATGGCGTTCTTTTCTTTACGACTTGTTAATAAGATGAATAAGATGGCGTTCTTTTCTTTACGACTTGTCAATAAGATGGCGTTCTTTTCTTTACGATTTGTTAATAAGATGCCGTTCTTTTCTTTACGACTTGTTAATAAGATGCCGTTCTTTTCTTTACGACTTGTTAATAAGATGCCGTTCTTTTCTTTACGATTTACACATGCCTTGTTAATAAGATGAATAAGATGGCGTTCTTTTCTTTACTTGTTAATAAGATGGCGTTCTTTTCTTTACGACTTGTTAATAAGATGGCGTTCTTTTCTTTACGGCAGAGTGTCTGTTGCCCACCTTTACAGGGGACTACATCAGCCTTCACGTATTCTGGTCCTACAGTCCTACCCTGGGTCAGTGTGTGAAGATGACGTTCGGTGGACCCTCACGCTCCGGACAGAACCACTTTCATACACTGGAAGACTGCGAACAAGCCTGCGTGGACTGACGGATCGTGCGGCGCTTACACCGCCTCACTTGCGTGGACTGACGGATCGTGCGGCGCTTACACCGCCTCACTTGCGTGGACTGACGGATCGTGCGGAGATTACACCGCCTCACTTGAGTGGTTATTGGCTGAATTGTGTACAATTGTAATATTAAACATAATAAATCTCAGATCTAGTACTCGATAGCGTAATATCGTCAACTGGTCCACCGTTGCAATACACGTCTAAATACGTTTCTTTCCCCTTTTACCGTGAGAGGGAGATGTGCTATGTTTTAGCCGTATCTTGCGATGACGTACATTAAAGGCAAATCTCTCTCTATCTCTCTCTCTCTCTCTCTCTGTGATAACCTAGAACTTGGCTTCGAATTCCTAAGCCTTCACATAAAAAACAAAACAACTTTGTCTCGTAACAAACGTTTAATGAAATGAACTTGGAATCAATGCATAAGGACAAATGTTTTCTTATCAGTAACACACACTGCTGATTATTTACTGCCACAGGAACCTGTCGCTAAATGTTCTCATATCAACATCTGAATTTCAACAAACACACTTTGGATAACAATACCAAACCAAAAAGTCATTCTTACTTACAATATTAGGTAATTATATTCTACTGTCCTATCATATTTGCTGTTATGGGAATTCATCCAAAAAAATAATAAAATAAAGATTACCATCAAATTGTACTTATGTGCTCCCAGTCACCAACTATTTAAGGTAAAACATCCCGGAAGTCAAACAACAATAAAATGAACACCCCCCTCCAAAAAAAAAAAACCCCACCCAGGTTTCCCTTTAGTATACCTCCCTCCATCTCTGAGCTGTGGATAATTAGGTGAAAAAAACCCACTTAAAATGAAGAAATTTACTAGGCAAATAACTTTATCAAACGTGTGCACTAAATTCGAAAAATCATTCTGGAAAACGTGCTTTGAAATAAAAATTGAAATTTTCTGGAGAAAAAATACAATAGCGATAAATTTTACTTTTGAGAAAGGGCTTGGGGAGGGGGGGAGCAGAAAAGAGAAAACACTAAAAAAAATAAAAATTAAAATCAAAATTGAAAAAAGAATATTGGGTAGATTCCTTGTCATATTTTGTTGTCTATTTCTAAGTAATACCAAGACAGATCTATATAATAAACTCGCCAAATATTACGCACAATTAAATTTCTCACTAATTAAAATGAAGGAATCTACAGAATATCGGAAATTGTTGCGTTTGTCGGGGATGTTTCACCTAAGTTATAACATTTGTTTTTAAATACTTAATATAAGGATCTAACAAAGCTAACAAAACGTTTTGAAAAGTGACAGTCTGCTTGACTGCGCGGATACATGGCAATCAGTAACACCAAATTATGGAAACATACAATATCAAAATATATTATTCACAATGAAAGAGCATTTGAAGAACAAAATAACCGCTTCAATCAAGCACATTAATATGCAAACTGTGACAATGTCTCCCTACAATACAATTCTAAAACATGACATCACACTTCTGTTTTGTTTTTTATCAACCAAAAAATAACATCATTATAACCTCATTTGAATCTGACGATAAACTGTTAATGTTGTACCCCTGACCAATACGAAAGACGAATTGAGATTATAGTAATAATGATAGCACAGAGACATCACCAGAATCACGTGGTAGTGCCCGCTTGTCTGCACGAGGTTAACAGCAGGACACGCATGAGATCACACAGCCCAACCCAACTTGAGCATCACGTGGGTAGGAAAAATGCATATCATTCCGGAATTTACAAGTTCGTACTGACAGTATCCAATTTTTGCTAAATTTCTTTCATTGTTGTGGGAAAAGAGAACTAAATTTGTTTACTGCTTGAGGGCAATAGCAGTGGATCCGAAAGTAGTGGATCCGGTTCAAAAGTAGTAGAGCCGGTTCAAAAGTAGCAAATCAGGTTCAAGGATTGAAGTGCGACACAACTGCCAATGTTTCATCTAATACAACCACTTCTTCAACCATTCTCATCGTTACGTCACCTTAATCTTACAATTCATAACTTTAAATCAAATGACATAATAGTATTTAAATATCGCACCAAATATTAAATGTTTACCAGTGAATAGTGAATGGTATATGGTTAAACGATTAACTAGGTTCTAATCTAATTTGATGTAACCAACACCCACCATTTCCTATTTCAAAAGCCCACTTATCACACACTGATCATGGCAGTAAATCTAGTGAGGACTAGTCAAGGTCATACTCATTATTCTCCCACCAGATAATAATAAATGCATCTCTTTTTTCTTCTTCTTTTTTAAAATATATTCCAGAAGCAATACATTCAAACAAGAACAAAAAAATATGGCATTAAGGAGAGTTATTTATACAAGGGAAAATTAAGGAGGGATAACACCAGGGGAATTTGATATGGATGAAAAATGCTGGATATGTACAATATTTTGAAATTATAAACTTTCAAATTTACATCATTTAGTCAAAAAATGCAGTTTTAGTAGAAAGTAATATGAATTTTTTTTTTTGAAAACCCCTTCTAGACTCGAACCTGCAAACTACGGATCAGCAGTTGACACAATAATTTACTGACCTATCCAGCTGGGCAATTAAAAGAAATATACAAATATTGATGATAATTTAATATTTCCATTCATGTTTAAAAAGGGAATCAGCCATTTAGACGATGTAGTGTACCTCCTTAATTTGTACAACTTTTAAATACTTTCATATGAATTGAAAATGTTCCAATACCAGAGGAGAGATCTGAATATATATACATCTAAATATAACTGTTAAAATGATTATCTGTACATATAGACCTTTAAACGCAGGCACTAGACTAATAAACCCATAGCACTTTAATCCTAGCATATATATTTTACATCAGGAACCTTTGCTTCCTGTTTGAACAATTCACAGGCACAGAGTACACGATTTCACAACCTGTTAATAGCTCATACAAATACAGAAAATCTGATTACAGCTTAAAAACTGACTGCATTATGAGCCTATACTAGACTTAGTAGATGAAAGGTAAAAAAAAAAAAAAAAAATCTGAGTAGAACGTGTAAACGTTTTTTGTTCTTACTTACATTTTTGAGGACTGAAAACATGGATGTCTAGCGAGGATATTTTTGATACAGACAGGGAAAGCATGTAGTTATAAGTCAGTGGAGCAAAGCAAGGTTATACGGAATGTGTTCACTTATCACAAGTCCTATTAAATGCACGTTCTACGATTAAAAACTGATATACATTAACATGTCACTACAAAATCTCACACTATAGTCCAAATACTGCACAGTGCACATCAACTTGATGAGAGTATCACTTCAAATTATATGTCACCACCACTTCATTAAGTACAATGTCTAGCTGAATATACATGAGGACACTTTTTACAGATTTGCCCCCCATCTTTACAAAAATCTAAACAATATGTTGGGGTGTAATTGGGAGATGGAAAGGGGGGGGGGGGAGAAAAAAAAAAGACAAAACATTTTCTTTTCTTACATAGAAAGATGTCTGGCATATTTTCATGGTATACTAATGGTAAACTGTTGAATTTCCTTTTGTGTCAAATACAAATCAACCAATCAAATCAGCTGTTACTTACAAACCTGTCAGATTAAATACAACATAAACCAATAAGATTTGAATTTTAGATTTGAATACCTATCAGATCTCTTGACAAATGCTTTTATAAACCAATCAGATCTCAGACCAATTCACGTATTGACCAATCAGATCACATATATATATGCATTCTACACATAATTCACACAAACACAAAACTGAACATTAAACACCAGAAACATTTCTTGTTTAACTCATGATATCTTACTGTAAAAGTTTACTTGTACAAGCTAAGTAGTGTAAGATTGCTCAGATCTTTCAATTTAAAGAATTAAAATATTAAAATGTTACCGAAAAGTAAAGTAACGAAGAAGAAGGATGTGAAAGTAGACTCTTTTAAACATCTCAAACAAAATGATACAATGACACTCTTTCCATAAAAAATACAGAAAGAATATACTAATTTGCAAGTAATTGTATCATAAAAAATATAGAGTAACACTAAGCAAGTTCCCTAAAAAAATAGATGCTCTCAGGTATCAAAACGACACTTAATATTTCTGACTTGTATTTTGGCAAGGCAATTGAATTCTCTCATTCAAAGCACCAGGATCTATCCGCAACCTTTCCTAAAACAGTTTTAGAACAATTTTTTTTCCGAAGATCCACGTTCCTCAGATAAAAGAGATGCCGAGGAACTTGACGAGGTGTGTAGCTGGCCAGTATTTAAAGGGTGCGGTAACTGCGGTCTTTACGAACCCTGTAGAACTTGAGTGCGAAATAGGCAATGGCGATGAGGCCACCCATCAAAATCATTCCACCCACAAAGGAGGCGCCATCAAAGTGCTGTCCATGTGGTGGTACTGTGGTACCCTTGGCGGTTGTTGTCGTCTGCTGGGCTGAAATGAAGAAAACAATCAGTACATACACTTGGACAAGCATTTTGATATCAGAGGTACACATTTTGATATCAGAGGTTCACATTTTGATATCAGAGATTCACATTTTGATATCACAGAGATACACATTTTGATATCACAGAGGTTCACATTTTGATATCAATACTGGACTAGCTAGAGTAAATTTTCCCTTGATGTTAGCTTCACTTAATGAAAGTGCAGGGCTGGTACAAGTCATTGGGGCACTGAAATGTTCTAGTACTCTGTTTAATAATACATGTATACAGATTCATACAAATCCTGTGTTATAGTAATGCTTCACGAAAATAAGAGGCCCATGGGCCACATTGCTCACCTGAGTCATCTTGGCCCTGCCATTGTTCAGCTGTTGTGATTATTAACAGATTGTTTCATGATCAATCTTTACTCCCATGAACAATTTTGAACCCATATTGTACGTGGCTTCAACATAGCCCTAAAGGATCACACCACAACTCAAATGAATTCACATAACACAGAGATGCTTCAACACCAATATGACTAAAATGATCTTGCTGTTCTGAATAAGAACAAGGTCATAGATCGTGGTATGATATGAAATATTTTGTCATAAGAAATCTATAAACAAAATATGAAGGCTTTCTTTTAAATAATTGAGGAGATATTCAACAGGTCAGATTTCAAAAAGTAGGTCAAACTTTGAAGCCAAGGTCGCAGGCTCAGACACTGAAGTATGTCAAGGTCTTGTCATAAAGAATCTATATACATACCTTAAATAGTTCAGGAGATATTAATTAGGTCAGGGTTTTTTAAAGAAAGTAAGTCAAAGTCAAATTTGGCCCTTCAATTGAACAAACTTGAACCCCCTTCACCCATGGATGATTTGTACCAAGTTTGATTGAAATTAGCCCAGTGATTCTGGAGATGATAAAAATCTGAAAAGTTTATGGACAGACGGACGGATGGAATGATAGACAGACGGCAAAAGGTGACCAGGTGAGCTAATAAAAAGAAATCATCAAACATTCATGTACTGTGGTGAAGCTTAATTTTTCACAAAACAGCAAATTAAAGCTTGGTGGACACGAGCTAAAAAGTTCAATGGGTTCTCAGTTCAATTACTGTCAAAGAATTTATTTATATAACACATAAGTACATAGTATTATTAGTAACACATTAGTATATAGTAGTATTAGTAACACATTAGTACATAGTAAAAGTACTGTCACAGTGATGTATATCATTCTCAAGCAAGATATGGTGGAAGAAATATGCATGCAGCCACAGTAACTCTGGATTCCCAGCTATATTTTCAACTCGTATATTCTAAAAGCCTATGTAAATTTGCTAATGAATTTTTTTTAAATGCGAAGTAGAATTCATTAGTAAATGATTATTAATTTTAATTCCAGTGTTAATTGATTAATTGATCTTAATGATTAGAGGGTAGAAAAATATGTTCCTTTAAATCAGGCTCATACTAGTATATTCTAAAATGCATATTCGAATACGAAACGAATATGAAACTGATGCATCCCGATTCTGATTGGAAAGAAAACTACGAATATGACCATTGAATATAGTGAAGTGGAGACAAATAATTCATATGACGACCGTCACTTAGTTTATCTGGTGGCAACCATATAATTTAACTAGCGGCTGCCACTTCATTCAAGTGGCGGTGCCCCCCCCCCTTAATAATAATAATAACTCAGCAGTACGAAGTAAATTATTTTTTAAATATGCAGCTGCCACGAATACTTAATTTTTCATAAAGTAATTTGTAAACAGCGGAAAATGTACAGTTAATGTTACTACAATATTCAAAACATACTCAGGGTCTGAATTTAGTGGGTTAAGGAATTTTATGCTTTTATATGAAAAAATGCATTGATTTTAATTTGATATTTTACTAATAGAGTTAAATATTTGTAAGTTACAAAATATATGCTAAACACTGTATAGAAATCTGATTGACAATTATGGTTTTCTTGGGGTGAAAATTTTTCAATATTACCTTCAACTACATGCAATATTTATATATCACCTTTTAAAAGGTATTTGTGTTTCGGAGGGGGGGGGGGGGGGGGTGTTGGGGGTGTTTTAAAGATATTTTCTGTTTCCCATTGATTTCTATAACCCAAATTAGAGAGTTATATCTTAATAGTTAACTGTTAATCACTGGTTGTGGGCTTGATAGCGGATAATAGTTAGCTGTTAATTACTGGTTGTGGATATAATAGTTTACTTTAATTACTGGCTGTGGATAATATAAACCATTAATTACTGGTTGTGGATAATAGTTAACTATTAATTACTTGCTGTGGATTTGATTGTGGATAATAGTTAACTGATAATTACTGGTTGTGGATAATAGTTAACCATTAATTACTGGTTGTGGATTTGACTGTGGATAATAGTTAACTAATAATTACTGGTTGTGGATAATAATTAACTATTAATCTTTGGCTGTGGATTTGATTGTGGATAATAGTTAACCATTAATTACTGGTTGTGGATTTGACTGTGGATAATAGTTAACTTGTTGTAGATGATAGTTAACAGGTTGTGAATAATAGTTACCTGGTTGTGAATAATAGTTAACTCGTTGTGACTGATAGTTAACTTGTAGATGATAGTTAACAGGTTGTGAATAATAGTTAACTGGTTGTGAATAATAGTTAACTGGTTGTGAATAATAGTTAAATGGTTGTGAATAATAGTTAACTGGTTGTGAATAATAGTTAACTTGTAGATGATAGTTAACTCATTGTGGATAATAGTTAACTGGTTGTGGATAATAGTCACCTGGTTGTGAATAATAGTTAACTGGTTGTGAATAATAGTTAACTGGTTGTGAATAATAGTTAACTTGTAGATGATAGTTAACTCATTGTGGATAATAGTTAACTGGTTGTGGATAATAGTCACCTGGTTGTGAATAATAGTTAACTCGTTGTGGATAATAATTAACTGGTTGTGGATGATCATTTATTTTTTAATTAATGTTTTCCGCCACATTCAACAATTTTTCAGTTATCTGGTGGCGCCCAGTTTTTATTGGTGGAAGAGAGAACCCAGAAACAATGTACCTGGGAAGAGACCACTGACCTTCCGAAAGGAAACTGGGAAACTTTCTCACTTACCGGCGCGAGTGGGATTCGAACCCGCGCCGACAGAGGTGAGAGGCCATGTGATTTTGAACGCGATGCTCCAACAACTCGGCCACGGAGGCTGTTAGTGAACTGGTTGTGAATGATAGTTAACTGTAAATGAATGGTTATGGATGTGATTGCAGATAATAGTTAACTGGTACTTACAGGATGAGGATGGCTTAATGGTGGTTGCTGAAAGAAGAAAAAAGTTCCTGTTGAATTTGACCCTTAAGTTTTGCTCTGCTTTACAATATCTGTGTAGTAATCATTTAGTACTATCAATTTTCTAGCAATACTTTCAGTAGTACATCACTCAAGTCATAATCACACTAGTACACCACTAGATACTACAAGCTTTCTAGTAATACTAACACTAGTACACCACTAAATACTACAAGCTTACTAGTAATACTAACAATAATACACCACTAGATACTACAAGCTTACTAGTAATACTAACAATAATACACCACTAAATACTACAAGCTTACTAGTAATACTAACACTAGTACACCAGTACATACTACAAGCTTACTAGTAATACTAACAATAATACACCACTAAATACTACAAGCTTACTAGTAATACTAACACTAGTACACCACTAAATACTACAAGCTTACTAGTAATACTAACACTAGTACACCAGTACATACTACAAGCTTACTAGTAATACTAACAATAATACACCACTAAATACTACAAGCTTACTAGCAATACTAACACTAATACACCACGAGATACTACAAGCTTACTAGCAATACTAACACTAGTACACCACTAGATACTACAATCTTACTAGAAATACTAACACTAGTACATCACTAGATACTACAAACTTACTAGCAATACTAACACTAGTACATCACTAGATACTACAAACTTACTAGCAATACTAACACTAATACACCACGAGATACTACAAGCTTACTAGCAATACTAACACTAATACACCACGAGATACTACAAGCTTACTAGCAATACTAACACTAGTACATCACTAGATACTACAAGCTTACTAGCAATACTAACACTAGTACACCACTAGATACTACAATCCTACTAGAAATACTAACACTAGTACATCACTAGATACTACAAGCTTACTAGTAATACTAACACTAGTACACCACTAGATACTACAAGTTTACTAGTACTACTAACACTAGTACACCAGTAGATACTACACGCTTACTAGTAATACTAACACTAGTACATCACTAGATATTACAAGCTTACTAGCAATACTAACACTAGTACATCACTAGATACTACAAACTTACTAGCAATACTAACACTAATACACCACGAGATACTACAAGCTTACTAGCAATACTAACACTAGTACACCACTAGATACTACAATCTTACTAGAAATACTAACACTAGTACATCACTAGATACTACAAGCTTACTAGTAATACTAACACTAGTACACCACTAGATACTACAAGTTTACTAGTACTACTAACACTAGTACACCAGTAGATACTACACGCTTACTAGTAATACTAACACTAGTACACCACTAGATACTACAAGCTTACTAGCAATACTAACACTAGTACACCACTAGATACTACAAGCTTACTAGCAATACTAACACTAGTACACCACTAAATACTACAAGCTTACTAGCAATACTAACACTAGTACACCACTAAATACTACAAGCTTACTAGCAATACTAACACTAGTACATCACTAGATACTACAAGCTTACTAGTAATACTAACACTAGTACATCACTAGATACTACAAGCTTACTAGCAATACTAACACTAGTACATCACTAGATACTACAAGCTTACTAGCAATACTAACACTAGTACATCACTAGATACTACAAGCTTACTAGTAATACTAAGACTAGTACACCACTAGATACTACAAGCTTACTAGTAATACTAACATTAGTACACCAGTAGATACTACAAGCTTACTAGTAATACTAACACTAGTACACCAGTAGATACTACACGCTTACTAGCAATACTAACACTAGTACACCACTAGATACTACAAGCTTACTAGTAATACTAACACTAGTACACCAGTAGATACTACAAGCTTACTAGTAATACTAACACTAGTACACCAGTAGATACTACAAGCTTACTAGTAATACTAACACTAGAACATCACTAGATACTACAAGCTTACTAGTAATACTAACACTAGTACACCAGTAGATACTACAAGCTTACTAGCAATACTAACACTAGAACATCACTAAATACTACAAGCTTACTAGTAATACTAACACTAGTACACCAGTAGATACTACAAGCTTACTAGCAATACTAACACTAGTACATCACTAGATACTACAAGCTTACTAGTAATACTAACACTAGTACATCACTAGATACTACAAGCTTACTAGTAATACTAACACTAGTACATCACTAGATACTACAAGCTTACTAGCAATACTAACACTAGTACATCACTAGATACTACAAGCTTACTAGTAATACTAACACTAGTACACCACTAGATACTACAAGCTTACTAGTAATACTAACACTAATACACCACTAAATACTACAAGCTTACTAGCAATACTAACACTAGTACACCGCTAGATACTACAAGCTTACTAGCAATACTAACACTAATACACCACTAAATACTACAAGCTTACTAGCAATACTAACACTAGTACACCACTAGATACTACAAGCTTACTAGTAATACTATCACTAGTACACCAGTAGATAGTACAAGCTTACTAGTAATACTAACACTAGTACACCAGTAGATACTACAAGCTTACTAGCAATACTAACACTAGTACACCACTAAATACTACAAGCTTACTAGTAATACTAACACTAGTACACCACTAAATACTACAAGCTTACTAGCAATACTAACACTAGTTTATTGAGACATGGTACTTACAACTTACTAGTATTACTAACACTAGTTTATTGACACACTGTACTTACAGCTTACTAGTAATATACTAACACTAGTTTATTGACACATGGTACTTACAGCTTACTAGCAATACTAACACTAGTTTATTGACACACGGTACTTATAGCTTAATAACAATACTAACACTAGTTTATTGACACACGGTACTTATAGCTTACTAACAATACTAACACTAGTTTGTCGAGACATAGTACTTACAGCTAGTGGACTTGGAGGAAGTAGAAGTCGGTACTACTGTGGTTGCTAGAAATAGAATAAATTTTCTGCACCACCGGGACATTGATTTACTAAATCATGTAAAATTAGTGAGGGTTATTTACTGTCTAACAGTGAGGGTTATTTACTGTCTCTAACAGTGAGGGTTATTTACTGTCTAACAGTGAGGGTTATTTACTGTCTAACAGTGAGGGTTATTTACTGTCTCCAACAGTGAGGGTTATTTACTGTGTCTAACAGTGAGGGTTATTTACTGTCAACAGTGAGGGTTATTTACTGTCTAACAGTGAGGGTTATTTACTGTCTCTAACAGTGAGGGTTATTTACTGTCTAACAGTGAGGTTTATTTACTGTCTAACAGTGAGGGTTATTTACTGTCTAACAGTGAGGGTTATTTACTGTCTCTAACAGTGAGGGTTATTTACTGTCTAACAGTGAGGGTTATTTACTGTCTCTAACAGTGAGGGTTATTTACTGTCTCTAACAGTGAGGGTTATTTACTGTCTCTAACAGTGAGGGTTATTTACTGTCTAACAGTGAGGGTTATTTACTGTCTAACAGTGAGGGTTATTTACTGTCTCTAACAGTGAGGGTTATTTACTGTCTAACAGTGAGGGTTATTTACTGACTCCAACAGTGAGGGTTATTTACTAACAGTGAGGGTTATTTACTGGTTCTAACTGTGAGGACATTTTCCATGCAAAAAGATTGATGTGCTTTCATTTCTGATTTAAGAAGGTTGATAATGGAACCTATCTTAATTGATTGGTTTTATAATAATACTTTTTACTGAAATTAACAAGAGGTACTGTGAGCAATGCTCACTAAGAATACCCCCCGCTTACCCAAATCTCCCAAAGGGTGTTGGTAATAGGTATAAACTACCTCTTTTCTGAGTGTAAAAAACAAATGGCATGACAAACCGAACCATATTGCTACTTCGATGTCCAGTGCACGTGACCTTTGACCTTTTGACCCCAAAATCGATAGGGAACATCTTCATCCCATGGGTAGTCCATATGTATGATATGGTGACTGTAGGTGGAAAGGATAACGCTTTAGAGCCCGGAAACCATATTGCTACTTCGATGTCTAGTGTGCTTGACCTTTTACCTTTTGACCCAAAAATCGATAGGGAACATCTTCATCCCATGGGTAGTCCATATGTATGATATGGTGACTGTAGGTGGAAAGGATAACGCTTTAGAGCCCGGAAACGATATTGCTACTTCGATGTCCAGTGCGCTTGACCTTTGACCCCAAAATCGATAGGGAACATCTTCATCCCATGGGTACTCCATATATATGATATAGTGACGGTAGGTGGAAAGGATAATGCTTTAGAGCCCGGAAACCATTGCGTCTACAGACGGACGGACAGACAGACGGACAACCCGATTCCAGTATACCCCCCCCCCCCCCAACTTGTTGCGGGGGGTATAATTATATGTGTTACTGTAGTTACTATCACCCTAGATACGATCACCATAGATACAGCAATAGTTAATCTACTGTTGTTACATTTACTATAATCACAGTAACATAGTTTCAGTTACTTGAGCAATTTGTGTGAAAACAAAACTTCTATACTTACAGGTAACAGGATTTTTACCTGGAATATAAAAAAAATATTAATTTAAGCTGATAAGCCTTTATGAACTATATTGCAGTGTACAAGAGCTAAACATTACGTGAAGGTCTCATAGAATCTAAACATTATGTGAAGGCCTCATAGAATCTAAACAGTGATCAAACACAAGCTGTTAAGATACAGGGTGAATTTCCATTCAGGAGACCTTACACAAATAGTACTCACATTATTTAGAGACCACACACATTGTACTCACATTATATAGAGACCACACACACACACATTGTACTCTATATAGAGACCACACACACACATTGTATTCACATCATCTAGACACCACACACACACATTGTACTCACATCATCTAGGCATGTTTTTAACAAATTTAAATCTGCACTATGTCAGGAAGCTTTCATCTAAATTTGTACTTTCCTGGCCCAGTGGTTCTTGAGAAGAAGATTTTCCCTATATATTTGTATGTAAAACTTTGATCCCCTATTATGTCCCCATCCTACCCCTAGGGGTCATGATTTTAAGAAACTTAAATCTGCACTATGTCAGAAAGCTTTTATGTAAATTTCTACTTTCTTTGTCTAGTGGTTCTTGAGAAGAAGATCTCTAAAGGTTTTCTATATATATTTGCATGTAAACCATCCCACCTAGGGGTCATGATTTTAACAAAGTTGAATCTGCACATGTCATGAAGCTTTCATGTAAATCTCAGCTCTTCTAGCTCAGTGGTTCTTGAGAAGATTTTTAAATGACCCCAGCCTATTTTTGTGATGATCTCCCCTTTGAAGGGGCATGGCTCTTCATTTGAACAAACTTGAATTCCCTTCACCCAATGATGCTTTGTGCCAAGTTTGGTTGAAATTAACCAAGTGGGTCTGGGGAAGAAGTAGCTGCAGAACTGTAGCTCTCTGAAAAAATATTTTGACATGACAGAGAGCTACCCCTTATAAAAACCTTCGATTTATGGCGCACAAAAAGCTGCGCACGGTTGAGACCTTATATCGTTGTATTCTTGAGTTGCTGTCTCATAAATATAATATCAAAAAATTCTTAACATATTTTCCTACTATACTTGTGTCTAAACATACCTTCAAATATTCATTAAAGTCCCACACGACCTGAAATCTCCCAGCTTCAAATGATTTCGTTTGTTGACGTAGCCATGTTAGGTAGCCAGTCAATTCGAATCCTGGTTAATTTCCATACTTGCACAATAACGTCTAGATGTGAACTAATATCCCCACAAATATTTTAGCTAAATATTTTAAATAATATATCATCCCAGTGCCTTTAAATAATAATTATTCAAATAGCTAAACTCACGGCAATGCGGCTTTTATTATTCTGGTACGGTCTCCATCCCTGCCACACGAGTGTTCAGGACTTTAGTAGCATTTTCATGAATCAAGAGCTTATTTTACCTTTAGAAAAACTTTATTTTTTTAATTTCTATAATTTATTCGTATTGATAATAAATGAAGAGCGAATACATAACATATAACGAATTTTATGAATATATACCAACAACAACAGGGTACGAATTGACCCGGCTACCTAGCATGGCTACGTCAACAAACGAAATCATTTGAAGCTGGGAATTTTCAGGTCGTTAGGGGCTTTAATGAATATTTGAAGGTATGTTTAGACACAAGTATAGTAGGAAAATATGTTAAGAATTTTTTGATATTAAATTTATGAGACAGTAACTAAGAATACAACAATATAAGGTCTCAACCGTGCGCAGCTTTTTGTGCGCCGTAAATCGAAGGTTTTTATAAGGGGTGGCTCTGTAGCTCTCTGTTATGTCAAAATATTTTTTCAGAGAGCTACAGTTCTGCAGCTAGGGAAGAAGATGAAAATGTGAAAAACTGGTTAATAAATCCCAAATTAAAACTTTATCTGCAACCCACTGATATACATGTATTAGGAATCAAATATACATTTTTAATTCAAGAGCTGCAAGGATAGACAAAAAAGTCCAAAAACCTGTCAAATCTCTAAAAATCCATAGGTCAATCAAGAAAGCCAAAACTCAACCTTCATCTGTTGTAAGCCAATGTTCATTATAAATTTTCAATTCAATAGCTCCAAGAATTACCAAAGAATTTGCGAGTACAGACGAGACACAGAGGCTGATCATTATAGGGCAACCCCCCCCCCCCCCCCCCCCCCCTTGTTACCGGTCACAAATGAATTGCGTTTTGACAAAAGTATAGTTTTCAACTTTAATTTGCATTATGTACATGTATATGTATATAGAAAAATTATACGAGTTCCTTTCAATGCATATCATACTATTCTGTACAATATCTAATATTTTCAATGATGGTTTCATATATACATTACCACAACTATATTTCGAGAAATTAAGCAATAAATTATCAACTAATAAACAGCAGTTTGCAAGTCAGTATGCATATCTAAGACAGTCCAGGAATACAATAGGCAGTTATATCATTCTTCCTTCATAAAACGCAACATATGGGGACACCCAAAAGTCGCGAAGTCAAACATGTCCAGAATGACGACCTTTAGTAAAACTGTGTCCACAGAATATCATGTTGATAAATTGAACATTATCTTAATACTAATCAGTTAGCATACATTGTGTGTCATTTAATGAACAAAACTTACAGATATCCTTCTTGCCAATTTCAGTGATGGCGATTTTACAATCTTCGGCTGCATGTTTTTTGTCAGTACTATTGTTGAGGTTGTGACAACCTGGAAAAAAAAACCAAGATGATGTCTATGGCAGCAAGATTGATAATGGCCAAGGTTAAAGTTTTTCAAAAGTGGGTCACATTTCAAGGTAAAGGCTAAAAATGTTGAAAAAAAAGATCTTGTCACAAGGAATGCACTTGTGAAATAAGAAAGCCCTAGCACTAACTGTTCAAAGGTTATGACAAAGGTCAAAGTTTTTTAGAAGTGTGTCAAACCCAAAGTCAGACATGAGATCCAAACTTTTGCCATTTAAGAGTTGGTTGATTGTTTTGTTTGTTTAACCTCCTGTAGAAAACCTTTCATCCATATTGAGACGTGACCAGTTATAGGCGAAGTACCACAAATTTAGACCTAATAGTATGTTTAGCGCTTATGGCTGTAGCAGTGAGGGTTCTTTATCGTGCCAATGCCTGCCGCAACATGGGACCTCCATTTTTAAGGTCATGTTAAGCATTTGGCAAAGGAGCAATCATTACCTATGTTTGTGTCTTAGTTTTGGTGTGGCCATGGCGTGAGCAGGACTCGAACTCACAGCCTCCCTGTTATAAAGTGAACGCTCTACAACTGAGCATCCCTGTTATAAAGTGAACGCTCTACAACTGAGCATCCCTGTTATAAAGTGAACGCTCTACAACTGAGCCTCCCTGTTATAAAGTGAACGCTCTACAACTGAGCCTCCCTGTTATAAAGTGAACGCTCTACAACTGAGCCTCCCTGTTATAAAGTGAACGCTCTACAACTGAGCATCCCTGTTATAAAGTGAACGCTCTACAACTGAGCATCCCTGTTATAAAGTGAACGCTCTACAACTGAGCCTCCCTGTTATAAAGTGAACGCTCTACAACTGAGCCTCCCTGTTATAAAGTGAACGCTCTACAACTGAGCCTCCCTGTTATAAAGTGAACGCTCTACAACTGAGCTATTGCCATCTAAAGAAAGGTTTCGTCAAAGAATGCACATGTATATGAAATATGAAAGCCCTATCACAAACCTTTCAAAATTTATTACTGAGGTTAAAGTTTTTTCAAAAGTAGGTCAAACTCCAAAATTAAGGTCACAAAGTAAAAAAAAAAGGTCTTGTCACAAGGAAAACACATGTGAAATATGAAAGCTCTAACTCCATTTTTTTTCTAAAGTTATGGTCAGGGTTAAAGTCAGATGGACAGTCCAACAAGAGGCCCATGGGCCACATTGCTCACCTGAGTCACCTTGGCCCATATCTGAAGACTTTCCATATATATTTGCATGTAACACCTTAGTCCCTATTATGGCCCCAACTACCCCTGGAGGCCACAATTTTTGCAAACTTGAATCTACACTACGTCAGAGAGCTTTCATGTAAATGTCAACTTCTTTGGCCCAATGGTTCTTGAGAAGAAGATTTTTAAAGATTTTCCCTATATTTGAATGTAAACACCCCCCCCCCCCCCCACTTGTGGTCCCATCCTACCCCCCGGGGGCCATGATTTGAACAAACTTGAATCTGCACTATGTCAGAAAGTTTTCTTGTAAATATCAGCTTTTCTGACTCAGTGGTTATTGAGAAGAAGATTTAACTATATATTTGTATGTAAAACTTTGATCCCCCTTGAGGCCCCATCCTACCCCCGAAGGCCATGTTGTTGTCAGTTCCTTTTTATTTCCGTGCAGTATCACTGGTAGTGTCCACACTAGTGGGCCCCCTTCCAGGTATCTGGCTGGCTGCACGCATGGCAGATCTCACTTCAGATCTCCATTCTTTCCGGTCTTGAGGGTTGGCAGTAGAGAGCTTCCATTCTCTACGATCTTTCTCCGTCAGCTCTCTCCAAGAAAGCATTGGCCGACCAACTCTACGTCTCCCAGGAACTTGTATATTTAGAGTGCACTTGACTGCACTGCTGGATCTGACAACGTGGCCATACCAGCAGAGTTTCCTTTCCCTTAAGATGAGGTCGAGGTCGTCGATGCCAAGCCACCTCAGCAATTCAGTTGAACTTACAGTGGCCATATCTTCAGGCTTGATGCTACAGATCTGTCTTATCATGGCCCTGTCATTGCGTAGTAGGCGATAAAGATTTGGCTTGGTCAGTGCCCAGGTCTCACTGGCATGGAGCATAGCGCTCCGTACACAGGTGTTATACACTCCACCACGGGTCTTATACGACAGGTGGCGTGATGTCAGGACTGGTAGCAGCTCCCTGAATTTCTTCCAAGCGGTCTTCACACGCGTAGTGGCTGCAAGGTCACAGCCACCAGCTGCGGAAAGCATGTCTCCGAGGTAGCAGAAGGAGCCTACAACCTCCAACTTGGATATCACTCTGCGGCCTGCTTTGATGATTTGAACAAACTTGAATCTGCACTGTGTCAGAAAGTTTTCATGTAAAAATCAGCTTTTCTGGCTCAGTTGCCCTTGAGAAGATTTTTCCTATATATTTGTATGTAAAACTTTGATCCCCCCTTGTGGCCCCATCCAACCCCCGAGGCCCATGATTTGAAGAAACTTGAATCTGCATTATGTCAGGAAGCTTTCATGTAAATCTCAGCTTTTCTGGCTTAGTGGTTCTTGAGAAGAAGATTTTTAAAGTTTTTCCCTATATATTTGTATGTAAAACTTTGATCCCCCCTTGTGGCCCCATCCTACCCCCAGGGGCCATGATTTGAACAAACTTGAATCTGCACTATGTCAGAAAGTTTTCATGTAAAAATAAGCTTTTCTGGCTCAGTGGTTCTTGAGAAGAAGATTTTTAAAGATTTTTCCTATATATTTGTATGTAAACCTTTGATCCCCTACTGTGGCCCCATCCAACCCCCGGGGCCCATGATTTGAACAAACTTGAATCTGCATTATGTCAGGAAGCTTTCATGTAAATCTCAGCTTTTCTGGCTTAGTGGTTCTTGAGAAGAAGATTTTTAAAGTTTTTCCCTATATATTTGTATGTAAAACTTTGATACCCCCTTGTGGCCCCATCCTACCCCCGGGGGCCATGATTTGAACAAACTTGAATCTGCAACATGTCAGGAAGCTTTCAGGTAAATTTCAGCTCTTCTGGCCCAGTGGTTCTTGAGAAGAAGATTTTTAAATGATCCCACGCTATTTTTGCATTTTTGTGATTATCTCCCCTTTGAAAGGGACATGGCCCTTCATTTGAACAAACTTGAAAGCCCTTCACCCAAGGATGCTTTTGGCCAAGTTTGGTTGAAATTGGCCCAGTGGTTCTGGAGAAGAAGTCGAAAATATGAAAAGTTTACAGACGGACAGACAGACGGACGGACGACGGACAAAATGTGATCAGAAAAGCTCCTTCGGTTCAGGTGAGCTAAAAACTATATACCCCAAATCTCTGAATATAGAGGCATAAAATATGAAGATCCCTTACCAAAAAAACCCAACCTTTCTTACAAAGATTTGTCATCACCCCCACCCCATTTAACAAGCATAGGCAGTGTCAATAGTATTTTCTGTCAATATCTCCATGTTCTGTTACAAGCAATGATAAATTTACACCTTTGCTACCACTGACCTTGACCTTTATCTTAATGACCTTGTGTTAAATTAAAGACACAATCGTGATCATTAGCAGCTTTGGTGTGAGGGTCAAGTCTAAATTAATCTGATGTTTCTCTCTCACAAAAGGAAGGATTGACTCTTATTCCTTGTGACCTTGAGGATGTTGTCCAAATGACCTTGATACAGTTCAGGTCTAAGACATATAAAAACGTTAGCCACCAATCACAAATTAATGTAGTTTTATAAGTTCATATGCAACATCAATTTTCATTGGTTGAGCATTTTTGATAACCATTAGAAATACCGTAGTTAAGCTTTCTAAACATTAAAAATGGAAAACTAAATTTTGAAAATTTTCACCTTAAACCGTGCCCCTTTAAAGCGACTTACAGTATTCAAGTAAGATTATTCCAGAGTTACATCATATTAATGGTTATAAACTTATCTGGTAACAACAAGAGACAGTTTTCTTTCAGCTGTACTCACTTTCATGGATTTCTGTGCCTACTGTACAATTAATCCAGGCACATGCTGTGTCCTCACAGCAGGCAGTCTGATTGGTATACACAGTGCAATCCACACTGGCCACTGAAACAGGTCACAAGAGACTCGTGTTATTAAGAAGTTACCCCCACAGAAACACTCATAAACTTGTACATCTATCTCTCCACTACAAATTACATTGGCCACTGAAACTGGTCACAAGAGACTCGTATTATCAAAAAGTTACCCCCACAGAAACACTCATAAACTTGTACATCTATCTCTCCACTACAAATTACATTGGCCACTGAAACTGGTCACAAGAGACTCGTATTATCAAAAAGTTACCCCCACAGAAACACTCATAAACTTGTACATCTATCTCTCCACTACAAATTACATTGGCCACTGAAACTGGTCACAAGAGACTCGTATTATCAAAAAGTTACCCCCACAGAAACACTCATAAACTTGTACATCTATCTCTCCACTACAAATTACATTGGCCACTGAAACTGGTCACAAGAGACTCGTATTATCAAAAAGTTACCCCCACAGAAACACTCATAAACTTGTACATCTATCTCTCCACTACAAATTACATTGGCCACTGAAACTGGTCACAAGAGACTCGTATTATCAAAAAGTTACCCCCACAGAAACACTCATAAACTTGTACATCTATCTCTCCACTACAAATTACATTGGCCACTGAAACTGGTCACAAGAGACTCGTATTATCAAAAAGTTACCCCCACAGAAACACTCATAAACTTGTACATCTTCAATCTCTAGACATAACTTACATAAGAATTTCCTAAAAGTAGGTTAAAGGTCAATGTAAAGGTCAACAGGTCAAAGATTTTGGTACAAATGGAAATGTTTTGCCACAAGGAATGCACATGTCAAATAGGAAAGCTGTACCTCTTATGTTGTAAAAGATATGACCAAGGTTAAAGTTTTTTTCCACAAACAGACAGACGGACAGGCCAAAAACTAGATGCCCCTGAATCTTCCCCTGAATCTTCGATTGATGTCACATTTTATCACTTATGTTTGAAAAGGTTGTTGGATAAGATAAGGGTTATATTTGTTAGGAATGGCTCATTTTATCATATAAAGTTTGTTGAACATGTGATAACATTCATCATATATGAACAATGTTACATGTAATTCTTAATGTGGTATGGGTAATCACTTTAATCCAAAAGAATATTTCTAAGAGTGAGTAGTATGTTGTTTATCTGGAGTGAAGTGAGGGTTTGTTGTTTATTGATAGTGCTGTGAGGGGTTGTTGTTTATTGATAGTGAAGTGAGGGGGTTGTTGTTTATTGATAGTGAAGTGAGGGTTTGTTGTTTATTGATAGTGGTGTGAGGGGGTTGTTGTTTATTGATAGTGAAGTGAGGGGTTGTTGTTTATTGATAGTGAAGTGAGGGGTTGTTGTTTATTGATAGTGTTGTGAGGGGTTGTTGTTTATTGATAGTGATGTGAGGGTTTGTTGTTTATTGATAGTGAAGTGAGGGTTTGTTGTTTATTGATAGTGAAGTGAGGGGTTGTTGTTTATTGATAGTGATGTGAGAGTTTGTTGTTTATTGATAGTGGAGTGAGGGTTTGTTGTTTATTGATAGTGGAGTGAGGGTTTGTTGTTTATTGATAGTGAAGTGAGGGTTTGTTGTTTATTGATAGTGATGTGAGAGTTTGTTGTTTATTGATAGTAAATGAGGGGTTGTTGTTTATTGATAGTGGTGTGTGGGTTTGTTGTTTATTGAGAGTGGAGTGTGAGGGTTTGTTGTTTATTGATAGTGGAGTGAGGGGGTTGTTGTTTATTGATAGTGATGTGAGGGTTTGTTGTTTATTGATAGTGAAGTGAGGGGGTTGTTGTTTATTGATAGTGGAGTGAGGGTTTGTTGTTTATTGATAGTGGAGTGAGGGGGTTGTTGTTTATTGATAGTGGTGTGAGGGTTTGTTGTTTATTGAGAGTGGAGTGTGAGGGTTTGTTGTTTATTGATAGTGGTGTGAGGGGTTGTTGTTTATTGATAGTGATGTGAGGGTTTGTTGTTTATTGATAGTGATGTGAGAGTTTGTTGTTTATTGATAGTAAGTGAGGGGTTGTTGTTTATTGATAGTGGTGTGTGGGTTTGTTGTTTATTGAGAGTGGAGTGTGAGGGTTTGTTGTTTATTGATAGTGATGTGAGGGGGTTGTTGTTTATTGATAGTGATGTGAGGGTTTGTTGTTTATTGATAGTGGAGTGAGGGGGTTGTTGTTTATTGATAGTGGAGTTAGGGTTTGTTGTTTATTGATAGTGGAGTGAGGGGGTTGTTGTTTATTGATAGTGGTGTGAGGGTTTGTTGTTTATTGAGAGTGGAGTGTGAGGGTTTGTTGTTTATTGATAGTGATGTGAAGGGGTTGTTGTTTATTGATAGTGATGTGAGGGTTTGTTGTTTATTGATAGTGGAGTGAGGGGGTTGTTGTTTATTGATAGTGGAGTGAGGGTTTGTTGTTTATTGATAGTGGAGTGAGGGTTTGTTGTTTATTGATAGTGAAGTGAGGGGGTTGTTGTTTATTGATAGTGATGTGAGAGTTTGTTGTTTATTGATAGTGGAGTGAGGGGGTTGTTGTTTATTGATAGTGGAGTGAGAGTTTGTTGTTTATTGATAGTGAAGTGAGGGTTTGTTGTTTATTGATAGTGGTGTGAGGGTTTGTTGTTTATTGATAGTGGAGTGAGGGGGTTGTTGTTTATTGATAGTGGTGTGAGGGTTTGTTGTTTATTGATAGTGGAGTGAGGGGGTTGTTGTTTATTGATAGTGGAGTGAGGGTTTGTTGTTTATTGATAGTGATGTGAGAGTTTGTTGTTTATTGAGAGTGATGTGAGGGTTTGTTGTTTATTGATAGTGGAGTGAGGGGGTTGTTGTTTATTGATAGTGATGTGAGGGTTTGTTGTTTATTGATAGTGGAGTGAGAGGTTGTTATTTATTGATAGTGGAGTGTGAGGGTTTGTTATTTATTGATAGTGATGTGAGGGGGTTGTTGTTTATTGATAGTGATGTGAGGGTTTGTTGTTTATTGATAGTGGTGTGAGGGTTTTGTTGTTTATTGATAGTGGTGTGAGGGTTTCTTGTTTATTGAGAGTGGAGTGTGAGAGTTTGTTGTTTATTGATAGTGAAGTGAGGGTTTGTTGTTTATTGATAGTGATGTGAGAGTTTGTTGTTTATTGATAGTGGAGTGAGTGTTTGTTGTTTATTGATAGTGGTGTGAGGGTTTTGTTGTTTATTGATAGTGGTGTGAGGGTTTCTTGTTTATTGAGAGTGGAGTGTGAGAGTTTGTTGTTTATTGATAGTGAAGTGAGGGTTTGTTGTTTATTGATAGTGATGTGAGAGTTTGTTGTTTATTGATAGTGGAGTGAGTGTTTGTTGTTTATTGATAGTGATGTGAGAGTTTGTTGTTTATTGATAGTGGAGTGAGTGTTTGTTGTTTATTGATAGTGGAGTGAGGGTTTGTTGTTTATTGATAGTGGTGTGTGAGGGGTTGTTGTTTATTGATAGTGGTGTGTGAGGGGTTGTTGTTTATTGATAGTGAAGTGAGGGTTTGTTGTTTATTGATAGTGATGTGAGAGTTTGTTGTTTATTGATAGTGGAGTGAGTGTTTGTTGTTTATTGATAGTGGAGTGAGGGTTTGTTGTTTATTGATAGTGGTGTGTGAGGGGTTGTTGTTTATTGATAGTGGTGTGTGAGGGGTTGTTGTTTATTGATAGTGGTGTGTGAGGGGTTGTTGTTTATTGATAGTGAAGTGAGGGTTTGTTGTTTATTGATAGTGGTGTGTGAGGGTTTGTTGTTTATTGATAGTGAAGTGAGGGGTTGTTGTTTATTGATAGTGGAGTGAGTGTTTGTTGTTTATTGATAGTGATGTGAGAGTTTGTTGTTTATTGATAGTGGAGTGAGTGTTTGTTGTTTATTGATAGTGGAGTGAGTGTTTGTTGTTTATTGATAGTGATGTGAGAGTTTGTTGTTTATTGATAGTGGAGTGAGGGGTTGTTGTTTATTGATAGTGAAGTGAGGGGTTGTTGTTTATTGATAGTGGTGTGTGAGGGTTTGTTGTTTATTGATAGTGAAGTGAGGGGTTGTTGTTTATTGATAGTGATGTGAGAGTTTGTTGTTTATTGATAGTGGAGTGAGTGTTTGTTGTTTATTGATAGTGGTGTGAGGGTTTGTTGTTTATTGATAGTGGAGTGAGTGTTTGTTGTTTATTGATAGTGATGTGAGAGTTTGTTGTTTATTGATAGTGGAGTGAGTGTTTGTTGTTTATTGATAGTGGAGTGAGGGTTTGTTTTTTATTGATAGTGGTGTGTGAGGGGTTGTTGTTTATTGATAGTGGTGTGTGAGGGGTTGTTGTTTATTGATAGTGAAGTGAGGGTTTGTTGTTTATTGATAGTGGTGTGTGAGGGTTTGTTGTTTATTGATAGTGAAGTGAGGGGTTGTTGTTTATTGATAGTGAAGTGAGGGTTTGTTGTTTATTGATAGTGGTGTGTGAGGGGGTTGTTGTTTATTGATAGTGATGTGAGGGTTTGTTGTTTATTGATAGTGGTGTGAGGGTTTTGTTGTTTATTGATAGTGGTGTGAGGGTTTGTTGTTTATTGATAGTGGAGTGAGGGTTTGTTGTTTATTGATAGTGATGTGAGAGTTTGTTGTTTATTGATAGTAATGTGAGAGTTTGTTGTTTATTGATAGTGATGTGAGGGGGTTGTTGTTTATTGATTGTGGAGTGTGAGGGGTTTGTTGTTTATTGATAGTGATGTGAGGGGGTTGTTGTTTATTGATAGTGGTGTGAGGGTTTGTTGTTTATTGATAGTAAGTGAGGGTTTGTTGTTTATTGATAGTGCTGTGAGAGTTTGTTGTTTATTGATAGTGGAGTGAGTGTTTGTTGTTTATTGATAGTGGAGTGAGAGTTTGTTGTTTATTGATAGTGATGTGAGAGTTTGTTGTTTATTGATAGTGGTGTGAGGGTTTGTTGTTTATTGATAGTGGTGTGTGAGGAGGTTGTTGTTTATTGATAGTGATGTGAGGGTTTGTTGTTTATTGATAGTGGTGTGAGGGTTTTGTTGTTTATTGATAGTGGTGTGAGGGTTTCTTGTTTATTGAGAGTGGAGTGTGAGGGTTTGTTGTTTATTGATAGTGATGTGAGGGGGTTGTTGTTTATTGATTGTGGAGTGTGAGGGGTTTGTTGTTTATTGATAGTGATGTGAGGGGGTTGTTGTTTATTGATAGTGGTGTGAGGGTTTGTTGTTTATTGATAGTAAGTGAGGGTTTGTTGTTTATTGATAGTGATGTGAGGGTTTGTTGTTTATTGATAGTGGTGTGAGGGGTTGTTATTTATTGATAGTGATGTGAGGGTTTGTTGTTTATTGATAGTGCTGTGAGAGTTTGTTGTTTATTGATAGTGGTGTGAGGGTTTGTTGTTTATTGATAGTGGTGTGTGAGGGGGTTGTTGTTTATTGATAGTGATGTGAGGGTTTGTTGTTTATTGATAGTGAAGTGAGGGTTTGTTGTTTATTGATAGTGATGTGAGAGTTTGTTGTTTATTGATAGTGATGTGAGAGTTTGTTGTTTATTCATAGTGGAGTGAGGGGTTGTTGTTTATTGATAGTGAAGTGAGGGTTTGTTGTTTATTGATAGTGATGTGAGGGTTTGTTGTTTATTGATAGTGAAGTGAGGGTTTGTTGTTTATTGATAGTGATGTGAGAGTTTGTTGTTTATTGATAGTGATGTGAGAGTTTGTTGTTTATTGATAGTGGTGTGAGGGGGTTGTTGTTTATTGATAGTGATGTGAGGGTTTGTTGTTTATTGATAGTGGAGTGAGGGTTTGTTGTTTATTGATAGTGATGTGAGAGTTTGTTGTTTATTGATAGTGGTGTGAGGGGTTTGTTGTTTATTGATAGTAATGTGAGGGTTTGTTGTTTATTGATAGTGGTGTGAGGGGGTTGTTGTTTATTGATAGTGATGTGAGGGTTTGTTGTTTATTGATAGTGAAGTGAGGGTTTGTTGTTTATTGATAGTGATGTGAGGGGGTTGTTGTTTATTGATAGTGATGTGAGGGTTTGTTGTTTATTGATAGTGATGTGAGGGTTTGTTGTTTATTGATAGTGATGTGAGGGTTTGTTGTTTATTGATAGTGGAGTGAGGGGGTTGCTGTTTATTGATAGTGAAGTGAGGGTTTGTTGTTTATTGATAGTGAAGTGAGGGGTTGTTGTTTATTGATAGTGGAGTGTGAGGGTTTGTTGTTTATTGATAGTGATGTGAGGGTTTGTTGTTTATTGAGAGTGGAGTGTGAGGGTTTGTTGTTTATTGATAGTGGAGTGTGAGGGGTTTGTTGTTTATTGATAGTGGAGTGTGATGGGTTTGTTGTTTATTGATAGTGGTGTGAGGGTTTGTTGTTTATTGATAGTGGTGTGAGGGTTTGTTGTTTATATAAAGTGTTGTGAGGGGTTGTTGTATTTTGATAGTGGTGTGAGGGGGTTGATGTTTATAGATAGTGAAGTGAGAGGTTGTTGTTTATTGATAGTGGAGTGAGGGGTTTATTTTTTATTGATAGTGGTGTGGGGGTTGTTTTTTATTAATAGTGGAGTGGGGGTTTGTTTTTTACCTGGAGTGGTGTGGGGGTTTGTTTTTTTACCTGGAGTGGTGATGGGGGATTGTTTTTTACCTTGAGTGGTGGTGGGGGTTGTTTTTTATTGATAGTGGCGTGGGGGTTTGTTTTTTACTTGGAGTGATGGAGGATTGTTTTTTACTTTGAGTGGTGGTGGGGGTTGTTTTTTATTGATAGTGGCGTGGGGGTTTGTTTTTTACTTGGAGTGATGGAGGATTGTTTTTTACTTGGAGTGGTGGTGGGGTTGTTTTTTTATTGATAGTGGAGTGGGGGTTTGTTTTTACCTGGAGTGGTGATGGGGGATTGTTTTTTACCTGAAGTGGTGGTGGGGGTTGTTTTTATTGATAGTGCAGTGGGGGTTTGTTTTTTACCTGGAGTGGTGGTGGGGGTTGTTTTTTTTACCTGGAGTGGTGGTGGGGTTGGTTTTTATTGATAGTGGAGTGGTGGTGGATAGTTTTTTACCTGGAGTGGTGGTGGGGGTTGTGTTTTATTGATAGCGGAGTGGGGGGGGGGGGTGTTTTTTACCTGGAGTGGTGTGGGGGTTGTTTTTTATTAATAGTGGAGTGGGGGTTTGTTTTTTACCTGGAGTGGTGTGGGGGTTTATTTTTTTACCTGGAGTGGTGATGGGGGATTGTTTTTTACCTTGAGTGGTGGTGGGGGTTGTTTTTTATTGATAGTGGAGTGGGGGGTTGTTTTTTACCTGGAGTGGTGTGGGGGTTTGTTTTTTACCTGGAGTGGTGTGGGGGTTTGTTTTTTACCTGGAGTGGTGGTGGGGGATTGTTTTTTACCTGGAGTGGTGGTGGGGGTTGCTTTTTATTGATAGTGGAGTGGGGGTTGTTTTTTTTACCTGGAGTGATGGAGGATTGTTTTTTACTTGGAGTGGTGGTGGGGGTTGTTTTTTATTGATAGTGGAGTTGGGGTTGTTTTTTACCTGGAGTGGTGGTGGGGGATTGTTTTTTACCTGGAGTGGTGGTGGGGGTTGTTTTTTATTGATAGTGGAGTGGGGGTTTGTTTTTTACCTGGAGTGGTGGTGGTGTTGTTTTTTTTTATAGTGGTGTGGGGGTTTGTTTTTTTACCTGGAGTGGTGGTGGGGGATTGTTTTTTTACCTTGAGTGGTGGTGGGGGATTGTTTTTTACCTGGAGTGGTGGTGGGGTTGTTTTTATTGATAGTGGTGTGGAGGTTTGTTGTTTTACCTGGAGTGGTGGTGGGGGATTGTTTTTTACCTGGAGTGGTGGTGGGGTTGTTTTTATTGATAGTGGAGTGGGGGTTTGTTTTTTACCTGGAGTGGTGTGGGGGTTTGTTTTTTACCTGGAGTGGTGGTGGGGGATTGTTTTTTACCTGGAGTGGTGGTGGGGTTGTTTTTATTGATAGTGGAGTGGGGGTTTGTTTTTTGCCTGGAGTGGTGGTGGAGTTGTTTTTATTGATAGTGGTGTGGGGGTTTGTTTTTTTACCTGGAGTGGTGGTGGGGGATTGTTTTTTACCTGGAGTGGTGGTGGGGTTGTTTTTATTGATAGTGGAGTGGGGGTTTGTTTTTTACCTGGAGTGGTGGTGGGGGTTGTTTTTTTACCTGGAGTGGTGGTGGGGTTGGTTTTTATTGATAGTGGAGTGGTGGTGGATTGTTTTTTACCTGGAGTGGTGGTGGGGGTTGTGTTTTATTGATAGCGGAGTGGGGGGGGGGGGGTTTACCTGGAGTGGTGTGGGGGTTGTTTTTTATTAATAGTGGAGTGGGGGTTTGTTTTTTACCTGGAGTGGTGTGGGGGTTTGTTTTTTTACCTGGAGTGGTGGTGGGGGATTGTTTTTTACCTGGAGTTGTGGTGGGGTTGTTTTTATTGATAGTGGAGTGGGGGTTTGTTTTTTGCCTGGAGTGGTGGTGGGGGATTGTTCTTTACCTGGAGTGGTGGTGGGGTTGTTTTTATTGATAGTGGAGTGGGGGATTGTTTTTTACCTGGAGTGGTGGTGGGGGTTGTTTTTTATTGATAGTGGAGTGGGGGGTTGTTTTTTACCTGGAGTGGTGGTGGGGTTGTTTTTATTGATAGTGGTGTGGGGGTTTGTTTTTTTTACCTGGAGTGGTGGTGGGGGATTGTTTTTTACCTGGAGTGGTGGTGGGGTTGTTTTCATTGATAGAGGAGTGGGGGTTTGTTTTTTACCTGGAGTGGTGTGGGGGTTTGTTTTTTACCTGGAGTGGTGGTGGGGGATTGTTTTTTACCTGGAGTTGTGGTGGGGTTGTTTTTATTGATAGTGGAGTGGGGGTTTGTTTTTTGCCTGGAGTGGTGGTGGGGTTGTTTTTATTGATAGTGGAGTGGGGGTTTGTTTTTTGCCTGGAGTGGTGGTGGGGTTGTTTTTATTGATAGTGGTGTGGGGGTTGTTTTTTATTGATAGTGGTGTGGAGGTTTGTTGTTTTACCTGGAGTGGTGGTGGGGGTTTGTTTTTTTACCTGGAGTGGTGGTGGGGTTGTTTTTATTGATAGTGGTGTGGGGGTTTGTTTTTTTACCTGGAGTGGTGGTGGGGGATTGTTTTTTACCTGGAGTGGTGGTGGGGTTGTTTTTATTGATAGTGGAGTGGGGGGTTTGTTTTTTACCTGGAATGGTGGTGGGGGATTGTTTTTTACCTGGAGTGGTGGTGGGGTTGTTTTTATTGATAGTGGAGTGGGGGATTGTTTTTTACCTGGAGTGGTGGTGGGGGTTGTTTTTTATTGATAGTGGAGTGGGGGTTTGTTTTTTTTACCTGGAGTGGTGGTGGGGGATTGTTTTTTACCTGGAGTGGTGGTGGGGTTGTTTTTATTGATAGTGGAGTGGGGGTTTGTTTTTTACCTGGAGTGGTGGTGGTTGCATTAGTTGTGGTAGTTGTGGGAGTGGTGGTTGGAACTGTAGCAGTCGTTGTATTTAGTGGTGATTCACCTAAAAATAAACATGATTTAAGTAAATACATGCTAATATCAGGCCACTGTACCAGCCCCATTCATTAAACCCATGTGCTTATTGAATTGTACATGATTACCAGCCCCATTCATTAAACCCATGTGCTTATTGACAGCTAATTAAGCATGAAACTCTGTCCTGTGTACACTTATATGGTGAATTGGTAACGAATGACACTAGGCAGTCGAAGAGGGAAAGCGATGTTAAGATAGATGATTCTGTATGATATTGTGTAAAGCTGATAATGTCACTCAAATAAGAGGTACTGTGAGCAATGCTCACTAAGAATACCCTCTGCTTACCCCAATCTCCAAAAGAGTGTTGTTAATAGGGTCAAATTACCTCTTTTCTGAATGTAAAAGAGAAAGGGCATGACAAAACCTTGGGTAGTCTCTTCTCTAGGAGTGTGCTTAAACTTTGGACAACAAAATCGATAGGGAACATCTTCGTCCCATGGGTAGTCCATATGTATGATATGGTCACTCTAGGTGGAAAGGGTAACTCTTTAGAGCCCGGAAACCATATTGGTACTTCGATGCATGTCCAGTGTGCTTAATCTTTGGACAACAAATTCGATAGGGAACATCTTCATCCCATGGGTAGTCCATATGTATGATATGGTGACTGTAGGTGGAAAAGATAACGCTTTAGAGCCCAGAAACCATTGCGTCTACAGACGGACAGACAGACAACCTGATTCCAGTATACCACCCCCCACCCACCCCCAAAACCCCAACACTTAATACACTCCTACGTTGCTCACACTAATATTTTTAATTGGGTACAAGAACTACATAACTTACAGATATTATTCTTGTCAATATCAGTGACGTTGATTTTACAAGCTGTGGCTGCCTGTTGTTTGTCAGTATCATTGTTGAGGTTGTGACATCCTGAAAAAAATATCAACGCTTTCAGCTTTAAAAGGAAAATACCATTATACATTATATGCATGAAAACCAAACCAACTGGCATATACTGTAAAAGTGGGGGTGGGTTAAGTACGCGTTGTTCCATGACCAACATTACGCACGAGGGGGGAAATATATGCAGTAATTGAATTCTATATCATCAAACATTTATAACTATGCAAGTATGGGAAATTTACACGCATTTTACGTAACATCAAAATTAGTGTAAATCCCCCCCCCCCCTCCACCATGTTTAAGTGTATAAAAAACCACTTTTACAGAATATCAGCAAAATGAAATCCTTTGTAAATTTTTATATTCACCACTGTCACCTAAAGTCTGATAAAAACAATAATAAACTTAATCAGTTCAAACTTCAGAACCAAAAGGCATCTCAGTGTTCTCTGGTTTGGAAATAGTTTGCTTTTAAAATTGTGACTGAATCTTCGCAATTAATTTTTACTTCAAAGTTATCATTGGTTTGTTCTGTAAAGTGTATCCAGGGTTTGACACTAAGGCGCGTCCGACCCACCGAGTCTACTAAATGATAGACCGGTCGGGTAAAATGTCAATTTACTAGTCCAACTGGTCATGTTTAAAAAATAAACAAGAAACTAAAAAGAATTTACTTTAAACCACAAGATATTTTATTCTTAGCTAAAAAAAAAAAAAAAATAACTGCAAAGAGTTTGAGAGCAAGTTTGAACCGCGTGATGACACAATCTTTATTTATAGTTCTAATAAATAAGTCGTGGTTGGAAGTGATGTTTTACGACATCTACTCGATGTTAATGTGTGTAAATATTTATGTTTCGGATAAATAGATATAAATTGAATTCATTTTCATTAAAAAAGAGTTTAATTGAGTTAAACATTTATAAGAAAGTGTTTATCCAATTAATCAATTACGTCCTAAACAACCATTTTTCACTGTTGATATATATGCGGGAATGTCTCTATATTAAATATGCCTTCTCGTCCTCAAGGAAAGATGTCCCAAGAGAAAAAAAAATGAAAAGGTTGGGAAGAAACAAAACAGGGCTTATGAAATAGAATTTATTTTTTTTAAAACGGTTTAGTTCATTTTATTCTAAATGGACTAAATAATTTTCCGTGCCGGTAGAATTTAATGAAACAGAAAATGTGTTTGAAAATAAAAGCATCAAATAAATGACAAGATTAAAGATTTTTTTGAGACAATTAAATATGTTTTAGTTCAAACTTAACATTTGTAACTTGAATTAAGTATCGATCTATATGGAGAAACTATCGTTAACTTTTTTCTGGAAAGTTAGTCAGGGCTAGTTGATGTAAGGTCAGGTCTAGTAAAATTCATTTGAAGTAGCCCAACTGGTCTAGTGCTCAAAAAAGTAAATGTCAAACCCTGGTATCGTATTGAAAATATTGAATAATCTATAAGTATCACATTTTGTGAATTTCAGCCCCAACATTATCTTGCATTTTCCATCTTCATGTTACATATTTGTTTTATACATTTATTGCATGATAGTGAGGGCAATGAATTGTTTATTATACCAAAACAAAGCAAGGCTACAAAAATGCATTTGAAATTGGACCCCACTCATCTATACATTATATGTAAATGAGATTGCCCTTACGGAAATACCGCGCCGTCAATGTATTAGAAGGTACAAACAACGAAATACAGTGATATGATAACCAGTTTTTGTATTTCCATCCTCCATGAATGCTGATTTACTTGCTTGTTTTTTTATCAACCAAAACCAAGTGATTTTACTGTATATCAGAGACTCGCATATTTTTTGTCTTACGAACGATGAAAGAACATGCAATGACTCGGACTTATTGTGACGTCACAATAAACTTCGTTTACCTTGACGTTAAATTTATGGAAAGTGCATGAGGCTGATGAAACCTCGCCAAGTTTGTTGTCTGCCTCATTCGGAACACTCGGGTTTGTTCATTTAACTCATTCGGAACACTCGGGTTTGTTCATTTAACTCATTCGAAACACTCGGGTTTGTTCATTTAACTCATTCGGAACACTCGGGTTTGTTCATTTAACTGGAAACGAAAGTGAAAACAAAGAGATATCCGAAGGGGAGGTACACTACGTTTTGTTGCAGGGCAAAACATGACGGTCACGTGACCTTCTCGGCAAATAAGATTCTGTTTTATTAGTGATTCTCAATATGAGATATAATAATACACTTTATTCACCATCATGTTACACTGGTTTACATTTTATTCACCTTCATGAAACATTATTTTACACTTAATTCACCTTTGTGTTACATTGTTTTACACTTTATTCATCTTTGTGTTACATTGTTTTACACTTTATTAATCTTTGTGTTACATTGTTTTACACTTTATTAATCTTTGTGTTACATTGTTTTACACTTTATATTCACCTTCATGTAACATTGTTTTACACTTTATTAATCTTTGTGTTACATTGTTTTACACTATTAATCTTTGTGTTACATTGTTTTACACTTTATTAATCTTTGTTACATTGTTTACACTTTATTTACCTTTGTGTTACATTGTTTTACACTTTATTAATCTTTGTGTTACATTGTTTTACACTTTATTCATCTTTGTGTTACATTGTTTTACACTTTATTAATCTTTGTGTTACATTGTTTTGCACTTTATTAATCTCTGTGTTACATTGTTTTACACTTTATTAATCTTTGTGTTACATTGTTTTACACTTTAAATCTTTGTGTTACATTGTTTTACACTTTATTAATCTTTGTGTTACACTGTTTTACACTTTATTAATCTTTGTGTTACATTGTTTTGCACTTTATTAATCTTTGTGTTACATTGTTTTACACTTTATTAATCTTTGTGTTACATTGTTTTACACTTTATTCACCTTTGTGTTACATTGTTTTACACTTTATTAATCTTTGTGTTACATTGTTTTGCACTTTATTAATCTTTATGTTACATTGTTTTACACTTTATTCATCTTTGTGTTACATTGTTTTACACTTTATTCATCTTTGTGTTACATTGTTTTACACTTTATTCATATTTGTGTTACATTGTTTTACACTTTATTCATATTTGTGTTACATTGTTTTACACTTTCATTTGTCTTACTCACCTTCATGGACTACTGTACAATTAATCCAGGCACATGCTGTGTCCTCACAGCAGGCAGTCTGATTGGTATACACAGTGCAATCCACACTGGCCACTGAAACAGGTCACAAGAGACTCGTGTTATCAAGAAGTTACCCCTACAGAAACATTCATAAACTTGTACATCTATCTCTCCACTACAAATTACACAGGCTGCTGAAACAGATCACAAGAGGCTCGTGCTTTCGTTACCCCCGAAGAAAAAACAGATTTGTATGTGTTCTATCTCTCCTCCAGTACAAATTACACAGGCTGCTGAAACATGACACAAGACTCGTGTAACAAATAGCAACCTATGGAGTAACAATAGTACCGCCAACAGTACATAATATGCCTCTGAAAAGCTCATGATTTGTAGAACTTGGCTTTAAGTAGTATCAGCAATCGTCAGGGTGTTACATACTGTCTAAATCATAAAAACAGACAAATCATGTACTGTCCATGTAATATTTCCACTTGTCATATTAAAGATGTATGTGTACAAAGTTTGATGGCCCTAGTCCCATTGATTCAGTCTGTATCCTGCTACTACGACCTTGACCTTTGACCTTCAGAAACAATAGGCATCCTCTATTTGACATAAAGTCCATGTGTACCAAATTTGATGGTCCTAGCCCCAACACGTCGGTCTGTATTAACTGCCTACAAGGTTTTCCTAATAAGTTTTACTATGACCTTGACCTTTGACGTTTGACATTGAAAAACAATGGGCATCTTCCTCTTATCATGGTGATCAAATGTACCAAGTTGCAATATCCTGGAGCTTACGGTTCGATTTGTATTCTGCTCACAAGGTTTTCCTACAAGTGATACTACGACCTTGACCTTTGACCTCTGATTTTGAACAACAATAGGCATCTTCCTCTTATCATGGTGATCAAAGGTACAAAGATCCTGGAGCTTACGGTTCGGTCTGTATCCTGCCCACAAGGTCCGGACAGACGGACAAACAAACGTAAGCACCATACCATAATACATCTCGTCTTTGACGGGCATAAAAAAACATTCACATTCATTACTTTGTATGTTGGTGTCTGGGTATTTTCAAACCTAGTGTATCAGTAGTCATTTAAACAATAAAATGCTTTCTTTGTTGTTTCATCGGGTGATGAAAGTAACTAGCATTACGAAAAATATTCATAACCCACGGAAGCAGGTCATAAAAAATTTGTTTATATTTTCAATGATTTTTAAAAGATATAAACTAGAATTAAGTACTGAAATGGACCAATTTACACTTTAACTGGAACAGCCGATGCAACCATTGACCTTGGCACTACTCCATATTTGGTAATGATTATGCAGACAGGTGGTACTAAAAAAAGACCCAAGGGCTACATGACTCACCTGTGTGACCTTGACCCTACCATTGTTCAGCAGCTGTGATTTTGAAAAGAAGTTTTATTCCCATGAAAAATTTTGACCCCCATATTGTAGCCCCAACGGATCACAACATAACTGAAAATGATTTCACAAAACAAAGATGTGACCTCAACATCAATATCACTGACATGACCTTCATGTTCTGCTTAATACAAAGGTCATGGTGTGAAATGCAATATCTTGCCATAAGAAATCTATATACAAAATATGAAAGTTCCATCTTGAAAAGTTCAGGAGATATTGATTACATCAGATTTTTAAAATGTTTGTCAAGGTCACAAGATCAAACACGATTGTATCACAAGGTTATATCATAAAACATCATAAAACATCAGATTCTGTGTACGAAATATGAACGTCAAATATGAACGTCCTACCGTGACTAGTTCCAAAGATATTTGGTTGATTATATTTTCTAACAAGTAGGTTATAAAGTATAAGGTTACAAGCTGAAAGGTGAAGATAACGAACAGGTCAAAGGTCACATGTGAAATGAAAGGTCTTGTCATAAAAAATCTCTACACACAATATGAAAGGTCTACACTAAATAGTTTAAGAGTTATTGAATAGGTCAGATTCTTAAGAAGTAGGTAATAGCACCGTCTTATAATAACTCTGAATCTTTAAAGTATGTAGTAAAACAGACATATTATGCTTAACTAGGTATCTATGGAAACGCAACATCACACACTAGGAACACGACACATTGGCTAGACGACAAAAGCTTCAAAAATTGTGTAAACATAAAAGTTCAAGATCAAAGGTCACTATCCATGGTACCCAGCACATCTACATGAGATGATCATTTATCTGTACTTGTATGTCAAATATCAAAAGCCTATCGCAATTTAAGACAAAGCAGTAACAGCCCAAAGCAGGTATTGATACAAATTATTAATTCTCTTGACATCTTCAAATATCTTGATCGCCTCTTCCTTCGTTCTTTTTACATGAAGTATTCCCGCAAAAATGTACCAAGTGCTAAGTGAATGATGTTAACGCATTCATTGTAACTTATTTAAACAAAGCAAATATAATATTTGTTAATTCATTTCAGATAAATTTTCATCAGAATTCTGTTAGAATAATATGGATTAACATTTACATGTGAAACAACACAGACTGCTAATGTGAGTGTAAGGAATGATAACTCTGGGTAGAGACTGAACACTGTACATAATTCATGTGCTTTCATGTTGTCTCCAAACCATATGATAAAGAAAAATCATAGGTAACATTGATTTTAAATGCAAGAACACAATAACCAATAGTATTACTTTGTTTAAACCCACTACCTTGATATACACAATATTTCCTATATTTTTCTAAACTTTCAATGACCAGAGATTAAGAACTATTTGCAATATCTCGCATATATGTATCAACAAAAGGTTTGTACTCAAAATCCGAAGTGCAGTGCCGGTGATAAATTGTGAGCTGCCTCAAAAATATAAAATCCATAGCTTATATAGTGCAAGAGATTTTTTTTCCTATCTATCAGCATATGTACAACTTTGATTCCCTATTGCGTCCCCTATTCCTACCTCCAGGGACCATGATTTGAATAAACTTGAATCTACTCAGTCTATGTCAGGAAGCTTTCATCTAAACTTCCACTTTTCTGGTCGAGCGGTTCTTGAGAAGATTTTTAAATGACCCCAACTTATTCATTTTCGTGATTATCTCCTTTTTGAAGGGGAAATGGTCCTTCCTTTGAACAAACTTGAATCCCCTTTGCCTAGGGATAATTTGTACCAAGTTTCATTGAAATTTGCTCATCATACTTCTATACATCAGCACGTAAAACTTGGATCCCCTAACCCCAAGGGCCAAGATCTGAACTCATTTGAATCTACTTTATACCAGAAAGCTTTCAGGTAAATCTCCACTCTTATGGCCTAGTGGTTCTTGAGAAGATTTTTAAAGATATTCCCTATATAATTGCAGGCAAAATTCTGATCCCCTATTGCAGAGTTGTCGAAATTTTTAGATCACTGTTAGACATTTGGTCTGACTGATATAAGGTTCCGTCAGACCAGACAAAGTTTTGTCAGACCAGATACATGTACCTTGACCTTGTATTGCATAGAAAGAACGAAGGAAAAAGAACTGCACCAAAATGCCTTTTATTGTTTTAACAGCAATGCATCACCCACTCATATCCAGTCAAATACGGTCAGTTTTCCAACCATCTTGGAACTCATGAACACCACGGAAACCTTCGTAATTTTTAAGTGGTCTAGGTTCAGCATTTTTTAAAATGCCAAGTTGTTTGTTTGTTTTACATCCCGCCAGGAATTTTCTCCTCATATTGAGACGTCACCAGCTGTAGGTGAAATACCACAAATTTAGTCTAGACATGCCATGCTGTGTACTCTGAATCAAGGTCGTAGTAGTGAGGGTTCTTTAATGTGTTAACACCTGTCGCAACATGGGAAGTCATATCCGAAAGACCTGTGACTCTCACTGCTAAATGCCGAGAGTTAGGCGAGGATATATTTACATCTTAGGTTTGACGTGGTCATGACATGAGCAGAAATCGGAACTCACGACCTCCCAGTTACGAAGCGAACGCTCTACCTCTGAGCTATCATAACCAATCTTTACTCTGTGGGTAGAGAAGCTTTCACAAATTTGATCGGGCACGCGGCCATGTTGATTGAGTGACCTTCACTTGCGCATCCTGAACCCGAGCTCTAAAATAATCAGATCACATCCAATATTTTCAAACGGTCATTTGGACCGACATTTTTTAACAACTTATCGGTCCAGGGAATTTTTTTTACCGGCCTTGCCGACAGGACTGACAGTTTTCAACAACTCTGGTATTGTGGCCCCACCCACCCTCAGGGGTCATGATTTTAACAAACTTGAATCTGCACTATGTCAGAATGCTTTCATGTAATTTTCAGCTTTTTAGGCCCAGTGGTTCTTGAGAAGATTTTTAAATGACCCCATCATATTTTTGCATTTTGTGATTATCTCTCCTTTGAGGGGAGCATGGCCCTTCAATTGAATAAATTTTGACACCCTTCACCCAAGGATGATTTGTACCAAATTTGGTTGAAACTGTCCAGTGGTTCTGGAGAAGGAGTCGAAAATGTGACAAGCTTACAGACGGACGACAGTCAGGTGATAAAAAAAGCTCACTTAAATGAGCTCAGGTGAGCTAAAAACTGGATCGAACCAGTTCACAAGAAACATGTATTCATTATCTACGATGAAAGCAATATCAATTTCAAAAAGAAATATAAGAGAAAAGATTCAGTGAATGTAAATATTATACAATTATTGCTCTTTTTGACGTCAATACGATGATTTAGCCACCTGAGGAGTACAATATTCACCGAGCCCGAAGGTGGGTAAATCATCGTATTGACCTCAAAAACAGCAATAATTGTTTTATTATATGATTAAATGATTAAACAAGAAACCCATGGGCCACATCGCTCATCTGAGTCACCTTGGCCCATATCTGAAGACTCTCCATATATATTTGCATGTAAAACCTTAGTCCCTATTATGGCCCAAACTACCCTTTGCAAACTTGAATTTACACTATGTCAGAAAGCTTTCATGTAAATGTCAACTTCTTTGGTCCAATGGTTCTTGAGAAGAAGATTTTTAAAGATTTTTCCTATATTTGTATGTAAAACTTTGATCCCCTATTGTAGCCCCATCCAACCCCCGGGGGCAATGATTTGAACAAACTTGAATCTGCATTATGTCAGGAAGCTTTCATGTAAATTTCAGCTTTTCTGGCTTAGTGGTTCTTGAGAAGATTTTTAAAAATTTTCCCTATATATTTGTGTGTAAAACTTTGATCCCCCCTTGGGGCCCCATCTTATCCCCGGGGGCCATGATTTGAACAAACTTGAATCTGCAACATGTCAGAAAGTTTTCATGTAAAAATCAGCTTTTCTGGCTTAGTGGTTCTTGAGAAGAAGATTTTTAAAAATTTTCCCTATATATTTGTATGTAAAACTTTGATCCCCTATTGTGGCCCCATCCAACCCCCGGGGCCCATGATTTGAACAAACTTGAATCTGCATTATGTCAGGAAGCTTCCATGTAAATCTCAGCTTTTCTGGCTTAGTGGTTCTTGAGAAGAAGATTTTTAAAGTTTTTCCCTATATATTTGTATGTAAAACTTTGATCCGCCCTTGTGGCCCCATCCTACCCCCAGGGGCCATGATTTGAACAAACTTGAATCTGCAATATGTCAGGAAGCTTTCAGGTAAATTTCAGCTCTTCTGGCCCAGTGGTTCTTGAGAAGAAGATTTTTAAATGACCCCACCCTATTTTTGCATTTTTGTGATTATCTCCCCTTTGAAAGGGACATGGCCCTTCATTTGAACAAACTTGAAAGCCCTTCACCCAAGGATGCTTTTGGCCATGTTTGGTTGAAATTGGCCCAGTGGTTCTGAAGAAGAAGTCGAAAATGTGAAAAGTTTAACAGACGGACAGACAGACGACGGACAAAAAGAGATCAGAAAAGCTCACTTGAGCTTTCAGCTCAGGTGAGCTAAAAACCCTTCAAGATTGTTCTTTGCTTTAATTGTAAGTTTCAACGACCTATTTTTGGTCCTATGTGGAAAAAATAATTCCTTAGGTTCACCTGGAAGGTCACGTGCAGGTAAACATAACGTAGTATGATTTCTACATTGTTGGATCTCAGCCAATTAGAGAGCTAGGAATTATTCAATCATATAATAACAAACATTAATGTATTTCACACCTGGGATGGCAGTAGTAATTAAACATTAATATGGTTTTCATAACTGGTCGGGTTTCTCAGTAGTCATTATAAACATTCGTGTTTTTCATACCTGGGTTTTTTAGTACCTATTAAACATTAGAGTTTTTCATACCTGGGTTTTTCAGTACCTATTAAACATTCGTGTTTTTCATACCTGGGTTTTTCAGTACCTATTAAACATTAGTGTTTTTCATACCTGGGGTTTTCAGTACTTATTAAACATTAGTGTTTTTCATACCTGGGTTTTTCAGTACTTATTAAACATTAGAGTTTTTCATACCTGGGTTTTTCAGTACCTATTAAACATTAGTGTTTTTCATACCTGGGTTTTTCAGTACTTATTAAACATTAGAGTTTTTCATACCTGGGTTTTTCAGTACTTATTAAACATTAGTGTTTTTCATACCTGAGTTTTTCCGTACCTATTAAACATTAGAGTTTTTCATACCTGGGTTTTTCAGTACTTATTAAACATTAGAGTTTTTCATACCTGGGTTTTTCAGTACTTATTAAACATTAGAGTTTTTCATACCTGGGTTTTCAGTTGTTTTTTTTTCTTTCTTTTTTTTTTTTTTTTTTATACCTGGGATGGCAGTAGTAATTAAACATTAATATGGTTTTCATAACTGGTCGGGTTTCTCAGTAGTCATCATTTTTTTTTTTTTTAGTTTAAACAATATTTATTCGTAAATAATTCGATAATGTTTACAAACAATGTTTTATACATGAAATAGATTGAGAAACAAGCCAAAAGGCTTATATTAATCTCGCTCTAAATATCTTACAAGTAAGAGGTGAATGAAAATTCTAAGTAAAATAAGTCGTATACTAATTATTACAATACATGCAAAAAGAAATAGGAATAAGAGAGAAAAGCTGGAATTGAGTATTGGGAGAAAAAATAACACACGTTTATATGTATAAGTGTCAATACAGATCAAATGCATATAAACTAAAGACAAAGTTGAAATAATAAATTGTAGAGTTGTGCCATATAAACAATAAGTAATAAACACAGGTTTCCCACTTATTACAACCTTGGTGCACATGAGTATATTTTATATACAATATGACAGTATTACATGTAGATGTAGTAGAACAGCTTTCAGAACCTTTTACTTTCAACAAGAAATTTTTGGGCTAAATAAAATATGCTGTTGTTCTCACTTTCAGATAAATTTTCATTACCGTATAACAATAATTCTACATTAAGTGGATATGGCAGTGTCAAAATTGTATTGGTCCTAACTCTTGAGTACATATTACAGCGTAAAAGAAAATGATCAATACTTTCTACTTCTCCACAAATGCAAAGGGGTGAATTAAATAATTTTCTTTGAAACATATGAAGATTAAGAGCACTGCATTCTAATCTCAATTTTGCATGAAGAGTCTGTCCGATTCTTGTTCCTAAATAAAAATAGTTTGGAATATTAATGACACTTATATTTTTTTCTTTTTTTCTTTTTTTTTTTCCTTTCAATATCTTTTATTTCTAGCTAACATACATTTGATATTTGGGGGTAATGTCTCCGCAGAGACCCCCGAATAATCCTCACCTAGGGTGCCAAGGGCTCCATGGATTGGATATATGTATATATATGTGTTAACTATACATGTATGCATATATAAGAAATATATCTACATGATATCAAACAGTATAGTTGATAATATTGTTTTTCTTTTACACTTAAAGATTTACATGCTAGATAGCAATATTTTTCAACTAAAAAAAAAGCAAAGTATATTTAGGTGTCAAAATTATATCAGTATGAAAAATCTAATCTACATATAAAGCAATGATTGATCCATATTGTTGCAGGGGAGACACAATCACAAACAGTTCACCACTCCCCTAACAACAAGTACTGAGGAACAGGTCACCCTCAAGTACTGGTGGAATGCTATTGTTGGAAACTGAATATCAGATACATAGTACATACAGATTATTGCAATACATGTGTTATAATATAAAGCATTAAAGTAACAAAGAAAGTCTCTCAAATAATTTGTGATCTAGGAAATCGTACCTTGATTTTCTTAATGTTAAGTATGTTCTATAACAGTCTAATTTAACCTGTATCAACAGATTATTCACACTTTCAGTTTTGTTTTCAAGTCTTAACATCATTTTACTTTTGTAAATTCTGAAAGCAATATATGAAATCACAAAGTTAAATGTATGCACTTTAGGATTATCTTCATGAAAAAAGCCGAGAACAATATGTTTCCATCGAATGTCAATTTCAAGCACCATTTCAACAGTATTCCATATCTGTCTTACATTTTGACATTCAAAAATTAAATGTGCATTGTTTTCAATGACATCAGCACAAAATGTACAGTTTCTATGAACATCTTTTTTCCATTTGCTAAGTAGATAATTGTTGCATAAAAGATTGTGCAAGAGTTTGTAGTTAAATTCAGCAACATTTTTATCAACAACTTTACATACATTATTTCTATAAATATTAGTCCAGTCTGACTTTTCCAACATAAAAGTCTTTTCCCACATACTTTCCATATATGATCTTTGAAACTTGTCATCAACAAAAATGTCGTAAAAGAATTTACAAGATTTGCCAATTATAGATTCAATTTTTCCATTTTTAAATATTAAAAACATGTTTTCTTTTTCTATATGGTATTCTGTCTTATGACTTATTTTATTAAAAACATTTCTTAGTATTTTATATTCACACAACCAGTTATGTTTGTTTGTAAGATTTGAAAAATCAGTAATATCCTTGAATCCAATTTCATTAAACAGATCATCTACTTTTAAAACACCACTTTTCATCCAATTTGTAAAACAAAGTGTCTCATTTTTATAAGTAAATCTTTTATTTTTCCAAATATTTTGGGAAAATTGTAATGTTGTCGAATTGCCCTTAGCTTCATTGAAATATGTAATAATTTCTCTATAAAAATAGGGTATATATTTATGTAACATTCCACTTTCACTCAAAAATGAGTCGTTTGTCTTTAATAGATAGTAAATATCATATTGATTCCTTTGACAGAAACTCTGGAAAAAGTCTTTTAATTTATGGTTACACGATATTATTTTTGGGATCCATGATGCTTTAAGCGCTTTGAATTTGGATTTTAAGTCAACTATGTGTATTCCTCCTTTTAGTTTATCTCCTATCAGGGTGTTTCTTTTAATCCTGTCTTTCTTAATCCAAATGAAATTAAATATTATTTTATTTATTTCTTTGATAAATTCATCACCAGGAGTTGGTAATAAAGTTGCTGCATATACTAATTTTGATATTGCCAAAGAGTTTATTATGCAGCATTTTCCAAATATTGTAAGTTTTCTGGTTCTCCATGAATCTAATAATTTTTCTATATCTCTTTGATACCGTATCCAGTTTTTTTCAAAACACTCTTCTTTAATATGACCATTGTGGATACCTAATGCTTTAATTGATTTTTCATTTACTTTCAGATTAAGAATTTCTTTTTTTGTTCCTTTAAGCTTTCCTAATAATAAACATTCTGTTTTATCTTTATTTAGTTTTAATCCTGAATGTTTACAAAAAATATCAATTGTGTTTAACGCTATTTGTAATGATTTTTCATTCTTAATAGGAATCGTACAGTCGTCAGCATGCTGAACTATTTTTATTTCTTGTTTCATTTCTTTGATCTTAAACCCATTTATATCTTTATTTGATCTAATATTACAGGCAAGGACTTCTGCTACAAAAATAAAAAGCAGGGCAGACAATGGACAACCTTGTCTGATTCCTCTATTCATTTTACACGTTTTAGAAATCCATCCATTATTTTTCACTCTAAAAATAGGAAATAGGGTCTTTGTACATTATTTTTATCCATTGCATAAAACTTGCACCAAAATTAAACTTCTCCAGTGTTTTAAATAAAAAATTCCACTCCACCGAGTCAAAAGCTTTCTCAAAATCACAGAATAACAAAATTTGTGGGTCATTTGAGTTTTCACAATATTCATATATATCAAGGATAGTCCTTGCACTAAATCCAATAAATCTGCCTTTAATATAAGCAGTTTGGTCTTCATTGATTAGATTATCAACTACTTTTTGTAGCCTTCTAGCTAACACGAATGCTAAAATTTTGTAATCTGAATTTGTTAAGCTAATCGGTCGATAATTTTTTATCTTATCTCTTTCTCCCTTTTTATGCGGTAATGATAAAAGTGAGAGCCTTTGTGTAAAGGGCATATTACCAGTTTCAAAAGTGTATTCAAGAGTTGCATTAAAAAAAGTCTTTAATTTCATTCCAAAAGGTTTTATAGAATTCATTAGGAATTCCATCCATCCCGGGTGATTTATTATCTTTAAGATTCATTACCGCTTCTTTACATTCTTGAAGAGTAAACATTTCATCGCAACATAATCTTCCATTTTCATCTAATTTTTGTTCAATATTTACTTCATTTTACCTGGGTTTTTCAGTACCTATTAAACATTAGTGTTTTTCATACCTGGGTTTTTCAGTACCTATTAAACATTAGTGTTTTTCATACCTGGGGTTTTCAGTACTTATTAAACATTAGAGTTTTTCATACCTGGGTTTTTCAGTACCTATTAAACATTAGTGTTTTTCATACCTGGGTTTTTCAGTACTTATTAAACATTAGAGTTTTTTCATTACTTATTAAACATTAGTGTTTTTCATACCTGGGTTTTCCCGTACCTATTAAACATTAGTGTTTTTCATACCTGGGTTTTTCAGTACTTATTAAACATTAGTGTTTTTCATACCTGGGTTTTTCAGTACTTATTAAACATTAGAGTTTTTCATACCTGGGTTTTCAGTTGTTATTCTTTCGTTTGTCATAGTTGATGGAAGTTCAGTTGTTACTGGGTCACCTCCTGCAAGTATCATCAAGTATTGATTTAAATCATCAAACCAACAACTTATTCATCTAAATCATCAAACCAACAACTTATTCATCTAAATCATCAAACCAACAACTTATTCATCTAAATCATCAAACCAACACTTATTCGTCTAAATCATCAAACCAACAACTTATTCATCTAAATCATCAAACCAACAACTTATTCATCTAAATCATCAAACCAACACTTATTCATCTAAATCATCAAATCAACAACTTATTCATCTAAATCATCAAACCAACACTTGAACCTTGCCAGATAAAAATCTACCTTCAGGCAAATTTTCACAATTTCATTATTTTAGATGTTACATGAAATACAGATCAAGAAATCGAAAACGGGACCTAAATATCTGTAGTAATAACAAAGATATATTGAAGTATGAAAATGGCACACTTTATAAAGTTACTTTTAAAAACACCGATATTCTAGATTCAATTGTGACGCCATTAATTTTTTATAACATGTTCTGTTACTGATTAGTTTTATCAATATGTCATATTGATGTCGATAATACAAAGAATTCAGCTTTGTCTTATGAAATGCATATCATTCATTCCTCCTCAGGAGCGGGACATGTGACATCTTTGTATGGCGTTTTTACATAAGGTCTGATCTCACGGAAGAGGTATCGCATTCTGTTATTAGAAAGTCCACCTGGCAAACTAACTTCTGGAAATTCAGTGTGCAAGTCATCTAATTCGACACTCTGCATTCGTGATGCAACTGCATGCTTACATCAGGCAATGGTTACTAAAAATATTATGGGGCTCTATGAGGGAACATGTTTTTTAAAGATGGACATGATGCTAAAAAGTATCTTAACAAGAGATGTTTGTAAAACACAAATGCTACCCATGGTGCAAAATTGAAAAGGGTTATACACACACATCATTTAATTGAGAGTAGTATCATCAATTCAAAATATTGAGCAGACAATATCTTCCTATGTCCAGAGTGGATTGACCAGGTGACTTAACAATCAATAGGGGTCATCAACTCCTGAAGATATACCAGTGTACCAAGTTTGATGTCTGTCAAGCAAAGGATTCTCGAGACATTGAGTGGTCAATATATTCCTATGTCCAGTTTGACCCTTCACCTTTGACCAGATGACCTCAAAATCAATAGGGGTCATCTACTCCTTAAGATGTATCAGTGTACCAAGTTTGATGTCTGTCAAGCAAAAGGTTCTCAAGATATTGAACAGAAAGTATATTCCAATGTTCAGTTTGACCCTTGACCTTTGACCATGTGATCTCAAAATCAATAGGGGTCATCTTCTTCTAAAGATATACCAGTGTACCAAGTTTGATGTCTGTCAAGCAAAGGATTCTCGAGACATTGAGTGGTCAATATATTCCTATGTCCAGTTTAACCCTTGACCTTTGACCAGGTGACCTCAAAATCAATAGGGGTCATCTACTCCTTAAGATGTACCAATGTACCAAGTTTGATGTCTGTCAAGCAAAGGGTCCTCAAGATATTGAGCAGACAGTATATTCCTATGTCCAGAGTAGGTTGACCCTTGACCTTTAACCTTTTGACCTGAAAAATAATAGGGGTCCTCTTCTTTTCATTACAACCCACATATGAAATATCATTACGATCAAGTGAATAGTTCTCAAGATATTGAGCAGACAACTTGTGGTATATCGACCGACTGACCGATCGACAGGTGCAAACCAATATGCCCCTCTTCTTTGAAGGGGGGCATAATAATTATTCCGCTTATCGATAGACGATTTTGTGGATATCTGAAGCTGTTTTACATGTCACAGACAATATAAAACATGTGTAGAAAAATACCAGGAAATGTTTGTTATCTTTGTTCGTTTGTTTCTTTATTATTATGACGTTGAACGCCACAAGGTCAATTTCTATCTGGCGAGGCTCACCCATTCATCTAAATCATCAAACCAACACTTATTCATCTCAATCATCAAACCAACAACTTATTCATCTAAATCATCAAACCAACAACTTATTCATCTAAATCATCAAACCAACACTTATTGACAGTTTTTCATGAAAAGTCTCTCAACCAATATAGATTTAAGGATCATCCAAAAGTTAGATATTTGTATACTAATAAAATCAAATTCTGAAGTAACCTGATAGGTTGTTCACACACACACACACCCCTCCCAGTCCCCCTCGTCAAAAAGAAACCATCAAAGTAAACATTTAACATAGTTCGTAGAACATATTTCTCTGGCTTTCCAAAATTTCAAGCATTGACAATTAAGTATCAGTAGTTTGACTTTCCTTCTCAAATCATGTCTGATTTATACCATTTAACCCAATGTCCAAACTCTGCGACATGTAAACATAAATTCCACAGCTGGAATATGCTCTGATGAAGATAGCATCCAAATAATTGATGTTAATCTGTATATAACAATTATACAATTGCAAGCAATGACGTATGTACGTGTTAATAACTCTCATTACCTACCCAATGTATAATTGTGATATACGAATTAACAACAATTTTCAGTGTAATCGTCCCTGTGGTCAGTAGTACACTCGGGTCGTCAATATGACAACAACAATCGTCCCTGCGGTCAGTAGTACACTTGGGCGCTCAGTAGTACAATCGGGCGGTCAGTAGTACACTCGGGTTGTCAATATGACAACAACAATCGTTCCCGCGGTCAGTAGTACACTCGGGTCGTCAATATGACAACACCAATCGTCCCCGCGGTCAGTAGTACACTCGGGCGGTCAGTAGTACACTCGGGTCATCAATAGGACAACAAATAAACGTACATAGGACATGACGGAATGACAAATAATTATTACTGTGATGGAAGAGATTTCTTGTTTGCCGGGGGATCTGTAAATCATAACAAACGATGCTACTTTCGATTCTGATAAAAATAGCTATTGGAAGGTGAAGGTTTGCTTTATTTTCACACATTTGCGTGTTAATAACAGAGGAAAGTGTCAGCTTGTGTTCTGATTCTGAATACGAGTACAGAAAAAATACTTCTCAATTAACTTTTCTTCAAAGACCTGATACAAATCACGAACTCATGAAATTTTCATGGGACTCGAGCTGATCATAAACCATGAGTCCACGACTTGCCTTGAAAAATCCCTAGTGACAAGCCTGACGGTGAATAAACATTTCTATTTAAAATCACTCTAGCAGCTTTCTTTTTAAGTTTGCATATTAAATTTGTCAAGCCCAACATTATTTCTCATATTACCCCAAAACAGTACAACAGTAGTTAAAACAAGGAAAGACAACAGTATCAAAGATTTACCATAATTCAGCAATCTCTACCTAGAGTTATTGTTCTTTACATTATATACCTCTGTCAACGTCTCAAGGGTTTTACAAGATTTTTGTAAAATGGCACGTATGCTCAAATAAAGTATGGTTTTGACTTCAGTTACAAAAATATACGTAAATAAAGTCTTTTTGTGGCACGATTAAGAAGCATTGATTTGGAGTGAAGCGCGGATAAGCCGGATATTAGGTTGTTCTATTGCACCAGGCCTTAATACATAGGCAGGGCTTGAAGCTAACTTTTTAAGTCACCAGTCCAGCCGGACTGATGGTGTATAATTTCAACCAGTCTGCAGAAAAAACTACCAGTCCAACAGAGTTTTCCAGAAATAAACAAACACACATAAATGTGGGATTTATATTTACGAATCAGATTCGTCTGATATCTACAGATCAAAGCATGCCAAATGTGTGTATAAAATTTCATAAGTATATTTTCCAAAAGGATGCTTTTAAAATTTACCAGTCCCATCGGACTGACTAAAACAAATGTCAGTCAGTCCGCCAAACTTTTAATCAGTCACAGACTGACGGGCATATGTTAATTTCGAGTCCTGCATAGGTATATGAAGAATGCATAGTAAATGGGGAAAAAACTACAAATAATTACTTGTCCTACATTTTCCCCGATATTTTATATAAAGTAGTTCTTAGTTTTATTAGCTGTAAAAAAAGTGGATTTACATGTGGAATAACATTGTTTATTTTGAGACAATGACAGAGGTGCAAGTGAGTGTAAGGAATGATAACTCTGGGTAGAGATAAGAGATTGCATGATTCAGTTGTAATATTTATTTAGATATTAGAAAAGTAACTTCACCACCAGTGACAATATGCTATGGCATTGCGTTTACTAGTTCATACTTGTCAAAGTAAATAAACAAGGTGTGATGATACAACCTAACGTAGTAGTTTCATTGAATAAACATTCATTTCAAAATTTATTACTTTCCAGAGCAGCTCACAATCACTCCATCTCACTTTCCTAAGATGATATTGCACTTGCCCCAGGCCAAAGGAAAGCATAATTCTAATTTATAACAGACTACTGCTTGGCATATGCATTAATGGCTTTCAAACCTGATGTCTATCTGCCTATTAAATGGTTCATTTAAAGCATGCTAAAGAAAGGAGAATGGAAATAGAATGGGATACGAGACACGGAAAGGAAAAAGAAAAGTCAGCAAACTTTTGAGCGGCAGTGGAGAAAGGACAGTAGAATTAATAAATCCTTTTTCTACCACACCAGTCAGATTGGCACCGGTCAATTTGACCGGCTAGCACATAAAAACTGGACTATGCAAAAACGAGTGGTCTTCCGTGATATTCGAGCACAAATATATAAAAACAATAAAGATGTTAACATTTAATTCAGAATTTGTGTGTTTTTCTCACTAGAAATGAATATATGTACCATAAAACTTTTCTCCAAGCAGGATGTCCTGCTTGATGGTTAAAGTTTTGAAGAACTCTGCTGCAGACAGCCTGCAGTAGCTTATCATTTCAAGCAACAACAACCTACATGTAACTTAGTGAATAACTATTGACATAACTATTGATGTCTATTGAATTTGTAATTTGTTTATAACAGCAACTTTTATACGGACCTATTAGGACTGAAATGAGGCCTCATTCCCAATCAGAAACGCCATATGGTAAAACAAACTTATAGCAAAAGTTCTGGGGACAAACATTTTAGATTCATTATAAACGTAACTCGTTATACCCAAGAAGTTTAATTCATCATATATTTTAAAACTACTTTTTTAATTGCAAATGAAAAGGCATTAAAAAAAAGCTCTGTCATTCGGAATAGATTTAATCACTGGCACAAGCCTCTCATTCAAATTTTTGAGAACTTAATTGAATTTTCACGGGAATTTTTTTTATTGAAATGGCTATAAAATGTCATTTACTCATTGTCACAACAAATCAATACCATTGTCCGTTGCACTTCCTCCCTTCCTGTTACAAGTCATCTTTATATAAGAAAAATCATTTTGTGAAAGTTGTGCAGCTATATTTAATGTAATAGCCATGATCATTGCTTACTGAACTTAAATAAGGTTATTGAAACATCCATAAATCCTAACGAGAAAGCCTATCTCTTTGTTTACGATTGGCGCTTCCGTGTTGAATCTTGATATTTTACGTTTGTTATGTGTGAATTCTCATAAAATCAATTCAATCAAATATAAAATAATCACTTGGGTGGATATCGCCAATCCTCTTGTTTAACGCTAGGGGAGAGGGGGAGAGTGAAGGATGGGCAGACACGCGCCTCGGGGGCGAAGGACACACGTGTCACCTGTCACAAGTCAGATGATCGACTTACCCCAACAAGACGTCACACAAATGACAACCAAAAACACAACAGCGACTCCAAAATCGACAAGTTTTTTGTTCATGGTGGTAGTTATATGAATTCAATACAGCTGTCTTTCAATCTGCGCGTCTTTTTTGGTCTTATCAGTTTTCTGTCGATTATATTGCTTTCGTTTTCACAATTCTTAGCATCTATTACGTCATAACCGGATATACCTTATATTTTTTAAATTTCGAACCCGATGCAATGCTAAATTTAAGGTAAATCGTGGTATCTTGTTTAGAAAAATGTGCTAAACGATAAAAGAGGCAATAATTTCTTCCACCCGGGAGAAATAAATGGCAAAATCTTTTAATTTCTTGAATTACTTTATTGGGAACTTCATTTTTTTTTCAAAAACCCTTAAAATTTGCGTGTTTTATTAATTTCACCTTATTAAAATGATAGAATATAGTATAAATGACTAAATAGGAAAATCCAGGAGCTTCCGGGGGCTTCGCCCCCTGGACCCCCACTAGGACTTTGCCCTGGACCCACTGAGGGCCTCAAGGCGAATCCAGACCCTCTGCCTCATAAAGTGGCGCTCCCCGTAATCGCAATTCCTGGATCCGCCCCTGGCTGATGCCATGACATTCAACGATATATTCTCAGTATGCACAACCTAAAAATAATAATAATAATAATAAAACCCACTAGGCCTTAATATAGTATTGCCAGCACCAAACACAATTTTATGCCTCGTTCACACGGATGCGCATTAAATTTTACTTCGCATTAAATTTGATGCGAAGTAAAATAATGCGCATTAAATTAGCGTTCACACGGCGGTAATATTTAATGCGAGGTAAACTAATGCGCATTTAATTCGTATGCATATATATTAAAGGGTGCGCGAAATAAATTAAAGAATAGACTATGTTATTGAAATTTATTTTTATAGATATTTTAATGAATATTGTGTAGATACAGAATTCTTTGTTCAAAACGCTATATACATGTAGTATACTACATGTTTACAATTTACATGCTTATCTACACATAAGGAGTTTTGTCGTGTTTATTTATATGTTCTCAAGAATTTACTTGTTATTTCCTCTGACGACCAGCATTCAATCTAGACAATTTATTGTTTCTTCATGGGCCCTTCGGAACGTCTTTTTCACCATTCCGCTGACTACTGTTGTGACGTAATTTTTAATTACTAATACGTATTATAAGTCTACTATGACGTCATATGGTATAAAAAATTAACAATGAGCGGCATATTTGTTTTAAAAAATGTAAAAAAGAAAATTATATCATCATTATTTTAAAACACTTTTGTCGTATTTAAAAACAATTCCTTCCACATGCATTACTCAGTATGCCTATGCAGAACACAGATTTACGTCTGACATTATCTAATGACATGCTGTTTGTACATGTTTTTAGTGATTATTATCATTTTGCTTAGTTTTTCGTACAAAACTGACATTATTATATATAGTTGACCATGGGTATGATGCATGTGACCCAAATTTGCCATTAAGCATGCGTGTACATTTAATGCGAATACTTCTCATTACCAGCACATTAGAGTTATCGCGCTTTGATGACTCTTGTGCGTCATTGGTAAGAAAATGCACAAGTCTCGTGAGCAAGTGCGAGATTACTGGGACATAAACGAAACGTTCATAGCACACACCCCCCCCCCCCCCTTTATTTAAAGTTAATGTACATGGTGTACTTTTAAATAAAATAATCATTGGTCAAACTGCATTTTAAAAATATTCTAAAACTAATTTATCAAGGATGTTACATGTTTTTTTAAACTCTACTACACCTATTATAAAAATTCCAAACAACGATGTTCTCTGTCCTAATTCAATCAATATTTTGCAATTTTCAAAATAGCTTAGATGCAGTTTAGAAACGCATTTGTTGTGTTAATTAGTGTTATAAACGTCTAAAAAAAATGCAGTTTGGCAAATATATCACTTATTCTAAAATATTTGAAAATGAGAGAGAGAGAGGGGGGGGGGGGGGAGGGGGGTTACATTAACCATTACAAAGTCCATGCCATATGAACCCGTCCAAATGGTATGATAAAATAAAATGTCTTCATAATCTGACAGAATAATTTTAATAACATATGAATCCCATTAATTACAAGAAAAGTCATTGTGTCGGATGTGCATATTGGTTTTTCCCTTCACAGTTCTTCTTACGATTGATGCTTTATATCCAGGGGCAGCACTTTATGAGGCAGTGGGTCCAGGGTCCAGGGTCCAGGGGGCGAAGCTCATGGATTTTACAGATTTTATGGGCTTGAAATATTTCTCCTATCTAGTGTACTATTACCATCATTTTAACACGGTGAAATTAATAAAATGACCCAAATTTTAAGGGTTTTTTGGAAAAAATTAAGTTCTCTCAATAAAGTAATTCAAGAAATCAAAAGGTTTTGTCATTTATTTCTCCAGGAGTAGAAGAAATTATTGCTTCTATTATCATTTAGTACATTTTCAGAATCAGATACCGCGAATTACCTTAAATTTGAAAATTTTAGCTGCGCCCCCTCTAAATCCGCCACGGATATCGGTCAGATTTGGCAGATTTAGTATCATTAAATCTAATGATTCACATAGTTTGATAAGTTCGTCCGTTTTCTTGTAAGAATAACCAATTCCTAAATTTGCCTTTAGAATTTTAATCAGTGTCATGGTTTGCAGTCGGTTATAATATGTATTCGATACTATAATTTATATTACGTATGCCTAAGTAATGTTTACGTATGTTGTCCCGGTAGCACGACTTTACGCGCCTTTAATTTGAAGAGTTCCACTAATGGAAATGATAAGTATTAGCTTCGCTTAGCGTTCACTCCGTGTGAACGCGGTTCAGATTTAATTCGCATTAACTTACGTTTAATGCGAATTAAATTCTTCGTGTGAACGAGGCATAAAACTCGCCATACAACCCTACCCTCTACTTTCCAAATGGATTAATTAAAGTGTAATTCAAACGATTTGGTGGGTAGGGATGTTTCGATAAAAGTAGATGATTGTAAAAAAAAAAATCATGCTCACTGTCAGGGAGTGAAGCCGGATGGGCAGACACGTGACTTCGTTAGGTTAGAGTAGACACATGTCTAGACGCGTCACTCAAGTTTTAAATTTTCATAGCATATTTTTATAAGATATGCACACAATGAAAAAAATAATATTTTTTTTAGTACTAGTGTTTTGAATCTCGGGTGGAGGGGCTGCAGGTGTATTGGAAATAAGCCATATGGCTTTCATGGGTTATCCTTGGCATAGGCATATAGGCCTACATTAATTTACTCACTGTGCTCTTAAAGTCAAATAGCTGTTAAAATTTACCTTTTTATCTTATGTATTTAACAACAACTTTTGTTTTAACTATGTGTTCCTCTGTGATATTGTCTTGTATTTATATTGTATATGTGCCTATTCCTAAATAAATAAACTAAACTAAAATATGGTATAGTATTATAGTATGTTATACATGTAGTTTATACTTGAATCTCAGGGGGGGGGGGGGGGGGGGGGCTGGTGTATGGTATAGTAATTTATTAGTTTATACTTTTATTGATTTACGTTCTATACATGTAGTTTATACTTGAATCTCAGGGGGGGGGGGGGGGGGGGGCTGGTGTATGGTATAGTAATTTATTAGTTTATACTTTTATTGATTTACGTTCTATACATGTAGTTTATACTTGAATCTCAGGGGGGGGGGGGGGGGGGGGGGGGGGGGGGGGGGGGGGGGCTGGTGTATGGTATAGTAGTTTATTAGTTTATACTTTTATTGATTTACGTTCGTATCCTGGATCTTCTTTCTACATTGTGTGTAATTCAGACGATTAATATCAACTATTCTAAAGATACAATAATTAGTGTACTCAAAGTGATATGAAGTTTATAATCCGCAAAACGACGAAAATGACAGTGTCATGAATAGGTCCTACCAACAACACACAACACCCCCACCCCCGTAAAACCACCCATCTTATCCAGATATTGGTATTTCAAATAAAATCTATAGCTTAAAATCCAGAATCCGCACAGATAACACAAACATCCCCATGGCACTTCATAAGTTGACATTTTATTTAATTATTTTTTTAGATTTAAAACGCTGTGTATTTTTATTAAAATATCATTAAAATGTTTATAAAACATTTCACTAATTGTCAAGGCTACATATTAAAAAATGTTATTATAGGATTAAATATTCTTTTTGAAGAATTTATCGATATGTAAACTCTGGACATTTTACTCACAAACTGAATAAAATGTCCAGAGTTTACACATCGATAAATTCTTCAAAAAGAATGTTTGATTCTTATAATTCCAATTCGTTTCCTACATTATCAACTTCAATAATTTGAATACTTTCCCCGCACTATGTTGTTTGTTTTCAAGCGCGTATGTATACATAGCGTTTTTGGATTTATTGATGTGTAAATTTTCGTTTAGATATATCTTTGTCCAATCAAAACAATTGTAATAAATGACATTGGAATTATATACTTGTATATGCTTTTAAAAATGTTTTTAAGATATCTAACTCAGAAACCGATTAAAAGGCAAGAATAACTTTTTTATTTCATAACAGAAGAACACCAGTGTAGACAACTCTCCTACGCAGTTGTGTTAAGTAGGGCCATAGAAATATGTCAGGAAAAAAGCGTCAATAAACAGATCAATTTGTGACAAATTCTGTAAACACAGCCCTTTTATACAAAAACAATATGTATATATCATTAAGTGCATATTGACCTCTTATACATTTTTCACCAGACCGACAGTCTCTACATCAACTCTGTATCACGTGATCAATCATCAAGATAAAAACGTATCGTGTATGTATAAATTGTTAAATTGGCACGATATCCAGATATCAATGCAAGTTGAAGTTAATATAACTTCAAAGCATATTAATTTCTTAATTTGAAAAGTGCTGAGAGCAAGTTTATTGTGACTTGTAACATGTCTAATTTTTGTATTGAATATGCAAGATGTAGCGATTTTTAGACATACGAAGTTGAATCTAGCCTGAAAAACATATTTTCTGTTGAAGCCAGAACTTGCTCCCCTAACTTTCCTCTGGCACTGAGGTTCACATGTCACATAAATCAAACATCTTTCACTTAAAAACCTCGGGGTGTCGTGCTAATAATGAAATTTTTATGTACGGAAACCCTGTTTATGCAAATGAGTCCATTGTGAAAGTAACTATACGTGTAGATTAGGGGCGATATCAAGATCACAATATAATATGGATATTACTTTAGCATGTATGCTATATAAAGAAGAAATTGAAACTTTTTCAATATCAAAGAGAATTAATATAACCCATTTGACAGAAACTTTTACGCGATTGCAGTTTACCATTTGACAGAGGTGGTAAATAACGAACCAATATTTTGACATTTCCAACCACAAAAGGACTGTAGATATGTACGTCATGACCTTCGTCGTGACGTATTTTTCATTGTGACGTCGTGCAATATGCCAGTGCGGTAAAGTATATTTATGTACAGCACTGGTATTAAACAATTTATGGGGAAAGCCTTAACTCAACCGCGTACTCCGGTAGTAACATACACGTGTATCCGGTATAGTAAACATACACGAGCATCCGGTAGTAACATACACGTGTATCCGGTATAGTAAACATACACGAGCATCTGGTAGTAACATACACGTGTATCCGGTATAGTAAACATACACGAGCATCCGGTAGTAAACATACACGTGTATCCGGTATAGTAAACATACACGAGCATCCGGTAGTAAACATACACGAGCATCCGGTAGTAACATACACGAGCATCCGGTAGTAAGCATACACGATCATCCGGTAGTAAACATACACGAGCATCCGGTAGTAAGCATACACGATCATCCGGTAGTAAACATACACGAGCATCCGGTAGTAAACATACACGAGCATCCGGTAGTAAGCATACACGAGCATCCGGTAGTAAACATACACGAGCATCCGGTAGTAAGCATACACGAGCATCCGGTAGTAAACATACACGAGCATCCGGTAGTAAACATACACGAGCATCCGGTAGTAACATACACGAGCATCCGGTAGTAAACATACACGAGCATCCGGTAGTAACATACACGAGCATCCGGTAGTAAACATACACGAGCATCCGGTAGTAAACATACACGAGCATCCGGTAGTAACATACACGAGCATCCGGTAGTAAACATACACGAGCATCCGGTATAGTAAACATACACGTGTATCCGGTATAGTAAACATACACGAGCATCCGGTAGTAAACATACACGAACATTCAGTAGTAAACATACACGAGCATCCGGTAGTAAACATACACGAGCATCCGGTAGTAAACATACACGAGCATCCGGTAGTAAACATACACGAACATTCAGTAGTAAACATACACGAGCATCCGGTAGTAAACATACACGAGCATCCGGTAGTAAACATACACGAGCATCCGGTAGTAACATACACGAGCATCCGGTAGTAAACATACACGAGCATCCGGTAGTAAACATACACGAGCATCCGGTAGTAAACATACACGTGTATCTGGCAGTAAACATACACGAGCATCCGGTTGTAAGATGTATGTGCGAGTATTCGGTTGTTCAATGTATTCGAGCATTCGGTTGTACAAGATGTATGCGCGAGTATCCGGTTGTTCGATGTACACGTGTATCCGGTTGTAAAATGTATGTGCGAGTATCCGGTTGTTCGATGTACACGTGTATCCGGTTGTAAGATGTATGTGCGAGTATTCGGTTGTTCGATGTACACGTGTATCCGGTTGTTCGATGTACATGCGTACATGAATGGTATCTGGTCGTCTAATGCACATGAATATCTGACTGTCTAACGTGCACGTGTACAGTATTTGAGCCTGTCTAACGTATGCATGTGCATCTAGTTGTCTGACAAAAACACGTGCATCTGGTTTTTCAACACCTATGCCTGTATATGTGAATCTGGTTGTCTGCAGACGATACACGTGTGTCTGATTGTGCTATCAGTATCCCACGTTCTCTCATATTTAAATGAGATAATTTTAATCTAGTAAACATAAATGTCATACATGTATTTATAATTTGAAGATACGCTGTTATCTCCGATTCAGAGTCATTTATGGGTAACTACATGTAATGTACAATCTCCTGTTGCTATAAATGAGCAGTGGTCACTTTGTTGGATTGGATCAGGAGTAACACGGAAGGTCTTCCTCTTCCAGATCATGAATGAACAAATGCGATTGGTTGTGTTCGGACTTCTCTATTTCTTCCTAGCGTCCTGTAATGCGCGTAAGTTCCATTTCTTATGGTCACATAGAGGGGACGACCTCTCAGTACGAGTAGTCAGGTCAACATACCGGGCGATGAGCTCTCGGTACGGGTATAGTCAGGTCAACATACCGGGCGATGAGCTCTCGGCACTGGTAGTCAGGTCAACATACCGGGCGATGAGCTCTCGGTACGGGTATAGTCAGGTCAACATACCGGGCGGTGAGCTCTCGGTACGGGTGTAGTTAGGTCAACATACCGGGCGATGAGCTCTTGGTACGGGTATAGTCAGGTCAACATACCGGGCGATGAGCTCTCGGCACTGGTAGTCAGGTCAACATACCGGGCGATGAGCTCTCGGTACGGGTATAGTCAGGTCAACATACCGGGCGGTGAGCTCTCGGTACGGGTATAGTCAGGTCAACATACCGGGCGATGAGCTCCCGGTACGGTAGTCGGTGAAGATTTGCATAGACATTTAGGAGGAAGGCGAGTGAAAGGTAGTTATCATAACCCACATAAAAATATATTTTACAGATGTAACATACCATTCCCTCCTTTGTTTTTTGTCTCTTGCCTGTTTGCCACCTACACACTTGTCCTGTGAATCCGCACTTCACTGTCCACTGCTCTAGGTCCGCCCCAGTATTTTCCCCAAAGATCTCCACGTAATGTGCCTTAAAGCTATGATGCCACCCTCAAATTCTCTTGAACAGTAGATGGAGACCTGCCCATGTATTATGTGTTGTGTAGCGTTATTGTCTAGCGTTATTGTGTAGCGTTATTGTCTAGCGTTATTGTGTAGCGTTATTGTCTAGCGTTATTGTGTAGCGTTTTTCTGTGGCGTTATTGTGTAGCTTTATTGTCTAGCGTTATTGTGTAGCGTTTTTCTGTGGCGTTATTGTGTAGCTTTATTGTCTAGCGTTATTGTGTAGCGTTTTTCTGTGGCGGTTTTTTTGTGTGTAGCGTTTTCCTACATCCTCTTGTAGTGTGTCCTCTCTGGGAATCTTTTCTATATAATTCTATCGTGACACATACTTCTGTACATTTTTTGGATAGCGCACAGTTGATTGTCACTTCCGGGTCTTTCTTTTTTATATACAGCGTACAAATATTTGTTATCTCTCTCTCTCTCTCTCTCTCTCTCTCTCTCTCTCTCTCTCTCTCTCTCTCTCTCTCGTACACGTACATACAATGTACAGATGCATATTACATCCAGGTTTCCGTTTCTCGGTATGCTGTATGTAATTAGTTTTTGAGTATTTCTCATCTTTGCGTTATTTTCTTTTAAAGCATACTTTTTATGTTTACCTTATGTGTATCGTTTTATGTATATATCGGATTTGTATGTCATTTAAAGGTATTGCGAATATCTGATCCGACCGTGTGTTTGTTCGTATCGTGTATGTCTGATTTATGTGTAATTTTTACAGAGTCTACTACGGAAATCGCGCAAACAACGACAAACACAACGGGATCCATTCGAACAACAACGAACACAACAGGATCCACCCAACCAACGACAAATTCTACGGGATCCGCTCCTTCATCGTCAGTAACGCCGGTCATCCTATCAACAGTTACCAATGACAACACAAGTACGGAAGTTTCTAACTCCACCCAACCTACTACAAAAGATTTTACCCCACAGATTTCAATTCTCCCAGCTAACGAGACTTCCACCCCCAAAACCACGAGATCTCCACCCCGCTCCACTCCAAAGCCTGGATTTGACGGAGCGTTGTTTGGAGGGGGGATAGCTCTGGGGGTTGGAATAGTGTTGCTTTTCGTATTCGTCGGGGTTGGAATTATGTCGACAAGGAATAAATTCAAAGGACCTAGTTATGAGGTGTTATAGGGTATGATTTGAACACTTTTTGAAATACTTTTCTGTGTTGTGTTAATACATGATTAGTTTTCATCTTTCAAACAAGTTTATTTCTTCGTGTAAATACTGTGGCATTAAATAATTAATTTCACATGTGTATTTCTTATTTACCCTTTTTTCAAGTACCAAAATTGTTGACCTTGACCTTGGTGGTTTGACATACTTTTGAAAAACATTTAACCTTGGCCATTATCAACTTTGCTACCAATCGGGATCATCAATGTTTCACAAATATGCCCATTTTTATTTTTAGTTTTGTACCCATGACCTTTAGGGTGTGACAGCTTCCTTCTAATCACTTGAACAAGGACAATGTGGTTCAAAGAGAACGTCCTAACGTCAGGTGCACGAGATGCTCAGGGATTGATCGATTGTTTTACATTTTGTACGTCCTGTCGATAATTTTTCACTCATATTGAGATACCACCAGCTGTAAGTGAAGTAACACAAATTTAGACTTATGCTGAGCCCTCGGGGCCGTAACAGTGGTTTTTTTTTTTATCATGCCAACGCCTGCCGCGCAAAAAATATCCTGATTTTAATGTCACATCCAGAAGACCCTCTTCTAAATGCCGAGCGTTTGGCAAAGGAGCAATCCCCACCTACTCTAACGTCTCAGGTTTGATGCAGCCATCGCACGTGCGGGGCTCGAACTCACGACCTCCCGGTTACGAAGCGAATGCTCTACCACTGGGCTGCGTTCAAGATCGTAGCTGCTAGGCTAGATATCTAGGTCTATTCAAGGCACTGTATGAATTAACACTTGTTATCCCTACATAGGGCTAGCCTAGCTCATCGTTCAAGATTGTAGCGCTATCGAGTCCTACCTAGCCGCTAGGATCTTGAACGCAGCGCTGTTCTATTTAATCGTTTTCTGAGGGAAAATCAAATATATGATCTGTGTGAAAATATTTCTGAAACTGTATTTCACTTCTTCATGAATTGTCCAAAATACAATTTACAAAGACAGAAACTAATCCGATGTTTTGGGAATTTTACAATTGCCGTTACAGCTATCCATTAAAGTTATTTTGAACGGAGATAAACAGGTTACATTCAACCAAAATATTGCAGTATTTAAAATTGTGCATGAATGTATTCTGTCTACAAAGAGATTTGTGTAACCAATTTAATTTTATTGTCAATTGTCAACCAATATCCAATTTTCTTTCTTTTCATGTTTCCCTTTTCTTTTTTCCTGTTTTAAATCTTCTGTTTATGATATGTATACCTACAATTAAAGTGTTGACTATTAATTCCATACGATATTATAAGAGAATTAATTACAAGCTGCAATATATGATAAATTACCTATGTTATTGCAATGTTCAGATCATTAGATCCTTTGTGTAACACTGTATTTATATATTCTAAAGTTTGTATGACCTTGTACCTTCTACGGAGAGGACTTGTATAAGCAGTGCCTGCTGTCCAATCTTATTATGAATAGTCATAATAAAATACTGTTTAAATTATTAAAAAGTACATACTTAATGAGTACGTGTACATACACTGTACATATATATATATATATATATATATATATATATATATATATATATATATATATATATATATATATACAGTATAATTTGTCCAAACCGGCCTCTGAGTACCCCGGCGCTCTGTCAATTCCGGCCACAAAATATAGTCCCTAACATTTCTTTAACAAATCCTTTATTAATAATTCCCTGTACTCCGGATACTGCGTATTCTGTATATCGCCCGGCTTACACAGTCCCAACTGCTATCAATTAACTTTAATTATCCTGTGTAAACCGGCCCCTCGATGATACACCACCCTAATTGTTGCGGTCAATGGTATTCGGTGTACACAAGGTCCCAACTGCTCGTAATTAGCTCTAATTATCGCATTTAAACCAGCCACCCCACGATGACCAACCTGTCGGTATTCGGTCGATCACACGCGGTGTACACAAAGGTTGTCTCAAGGGAAGCCACAGGTAAGTAAAAGAGTGCAACTGGCGATGAGTCGCGATCAGTTTAAAATAAAACCTGATTTTTAGGGGTGCACTTTTCAATTATGACAGCACCACGCACAAGGTAATGGCGCCCTCCCCCTAACGACAGAGACGAGAACTGACATTAAAAGACAAAGTTCAATTAATCGATGAATTCGATACATTCTTGGAATAAAACAAAATCAGCAACGATCCCGTTATGTTTTCCAAAAGCAAGGTTTCCCCTCGTGGACTTCTCGGAGCTCTACGGCGAGTCAGACAGAGATGATATGCAGTTAGTTAGCACAACTCGCCATGTCCAGTCGATCACTCGGCATTACATTAGTTTCCGTTTCACAAATTGAGACAGTTGAAAGCGATACATTTACAATGAAAGCTGGGAAAAACAAATTTTAAACGAACACAACACACACTTGACGAACATACATAATGTAGCACTTGATAACGGCGATGATGTAGACGAAATCGACAATATACCAACAGAAAATTGCGCGAATAATTCCCAGATTTTAAACTGTTTAATAAAAATTGAAATTTTTTCAAATGAGCACGACAATAAAACACTGACATTTATATTTTTACATTTTGAATTCTTTTGTGATATATTACAACGTCAGCAATCACTACACACGTATGCATAGATAGTGAATACAAGGGAAGCAACTCTCATTCTTGTCAACATTCTGCACTCCGGACTCTGCAAACCGGCCAATTTCTTTGGAACCACACATAGCCGGTTTAGACAGATTATACTGTATATATATATATATATATATAAAGCACTAAATAATCACAATTAGGTACTGAAAATTTTCGCCCCAGCCCGGGGTCGAACCAGCGACGTACGGCACCCACCGCCTAGCAAGATTGTCAAACCAGTGCGTAAGTCCACTCGGCCACAACGACTTCCCTTGGAAAGGAAGTTTTGTTATGCTCCTAAAGCGCTACTTATACACACTGATGCAATCTCACACAGTCGCTCTGTATATCTATATCTAATGATTCTGCCATTGGTTGATTGTATATCTTTTAATTGAGAAAAAGGTCACTGTAACACAGTACTTTATGCTTAATGTGATTGAGATTGATTGATCGAATATTGATTAACGTCCATCTCGAGAATTGTTCACTAATTAACATGGAGACGTCACCATTGCCGGTGAAGGACTGCAACATTTAGGCGTATGCTCGGCCTTTAAGCAGAAAAAAGAAGAAAAGAATTAAGGTCTTGCGTCAGGGAAAGCACGATACCATTAATGGTACCACTCGCCATACACAATGTACATAGGTTAGAATCTGTGACGTCACAATATCAATGAAAAATTCTCGAATGGAAGACAACAAACCCACAAAATGAAGGTAACTATCACTACACCAACTCTTACTGTTTGTAACATGTACCATTTTAAAAATGTTATCAGCATCTGTTCAGCAAGATTCGTCACTACAAGCTGTACCCGAGCGATATTTACTTAATTTGGTCATTGCGAAATACAAATACCATCCCCCCTAACACTGTATCTAATCAGCTGTTGCTGTTCGTTGTAATATTTGTAGTTGTACAAATACCTGCGGTTTATCTGCCAAGCCTGCATGAACTCCGACCATCCGAATCTTACAAATATGTTGCAATGACCATTGATAAGTGTACCTCTTTTAGTATGCGGAGCGACTTTGTCCCTTCAAATTGTTAGTGAATTTTATTTAACGGAAAGATGGTGATACATCCATTGAGCCCCTGATAATTATAGCACAATCACGTGCTTACTAGAGGTATCAACTCATTTTTTATTCCTTTGTCCTTCTACATTTTCAAGCTTGTTTCCTCCTGATTTGAATTCGCCTATACATATTCTTATAGTTCCAGTTCAATTTATTCTTTCAAACCATTAATGGTACATGAGGAACAGTAACAATATATGTATATGATAAATAGAGATATTAATCAATTATATACAACGAGGACGAAATTAAAATTCGGGGCGAAATCAAAACAAGGTGATTGTCTCCGTGTACAGTACAGTGAGCTTCGAGGAAACGTTTGTAGCCGACAATCTGTGACGATCTGTAGCATGTATATCCTCTATTCGTGTGCCTTCTGCTGCGCACTATCGAGGTCATAGGTCACTGCTGCATGCCGCATTTACATTTTGATATTTTAAGAGATCTGTAGAATATTTTACCCACTTTGTCAAGACAAACCTTGAAACATTCATTAAAACCCCTTGATTCCTCTTGTTTAAATTGCCTTGTTAGGCTTAAACATAGAACCGAATCATGCACAAAAATTCACTGTAAATAAAACAAAATAATGATGGATTCGATTATGTATCCCAATTTTTCACATGTAGTTCCCATTGTGCTACAAAATGAGGAGTTAGATCTTGTATACAGTAAAACGCTTATATAACGAACACGTTAATAATGAATACACGCTTATAACGAACACACTAATAATGAATACACGCTTATAACGAACACACTAATAATGAATACACGCTTATAACGAACACACTAATAATGAATACACACTTATAACGACGGGATTTTTCATTTTCCATATAAAGTAAATTAAGAAAATAATACTTGAATAGGACGAAATACGTCTCTAGCAATTTATGAGATTTCCCCGACTCTTCACATTAATGTTGATATTTGTATAACTACCGATAGCGATGTAATAGACTGCAACAGAACGTTTATATATTCACCATGTTCACGCAAGATTTAGCACAATTTAACAGTAAGGACACCCGTACCAGGATCTCATTTATTCATCACGAGGACATTCGTCATATTGTTCCAGACTATGTAAACTCTGGTTAAAAAGAAATTAAAGAAAAACCAATACAGATTTACTACTTTATTTCAACAACAAAAATTTCCATCGTATAAAAAAACCAAGTACCCCACACGTACCAATTAATACGTCAATTAAACAACTTGTTCGTTAGCTCGCGCCCATTCACTCAGACAATTTCTTAAACCATAAACAAAAACATCACTCTTTTCATACCAACTACATTCTTACCATTACATTCTTTTATAAAACACAAATATCCTAGCTACAATCGTGTAAAATGCTTCCTATATATATACAGTGGTAATAAAGAAAGTTTTACATATCCCCACTAAATTACAATTTCAACATATCTACGACTAACATTTTTTTCTGTCCGTGTTTTAAAGGAAAAATAAATTGTTTTTTATCAAACATATTAATTGTTTTTATCAAAGGTAATATTTGCACTTGAATATCACAGAAGAGATTTCAGCTTTATTTAGTATTGGGAATACCCGCTATTTCGGCTCCTATATTTATAGATACCAAACGCTAATACAGCTGCCAACACAACTCCCAAAGCGATCCCCCCACCGAATGAGGCTCCGCTGAATTTAGACGATTTCGGAGCACTTGTTGTCGTGGTTGTTTTTGCTGTAGTTGGCTGTTGATTTGTTGGTGACGACATAGGTCCTTGTGACGTCACAGGCATACTAGAATTTCCTGTTGCTGTTGTCATGGGCACGGTTGTCATGTTGTTGGTCACGTTACTAGTTGACACCTGTCCAGTTGTCGTGTTCAGTTCGGGGGTAGTGGACATGTTCATCATGGCTGTGCTATTACTCGTTGTCATGGGCATAGTTGTTACCGCGGACGGATTTGACGTCATGTTATTTGTTGACATGGGTAGAGTTGTTACCGCGGATGAATTTGTCGTAGTTGCATTACTGATAGCTGGAGCGACAGAACTTGCTGCGACTTGGAAATCGTCAAGGTGTTTGAGTGGAACTGAAATTGCAAATTCTAATATTAGGCGGAAGAATCAGTTGATATGGCGACGCTCGATATTTGTATTTGTCATTTTCTCTACAAAATCACCATGGTTGTGCCGCATTATTCGCGTTATCAAAGAATACACCTTATATATTTGTTGAAAAAATAATTACGATTGGGGAGATGTTAAATGTTGAGCCATTGTTATGCAATAGAAATATTTAAAACATTTTCACCGGAAGTGCATATTTATGATGTTAGAAATAACACAGCTTTAATACTCAGTTCAACAACGTACCACATATATACATTACCAATGACAGGAATAATGATTCAATGTTTTCCCTTTTAATATCGGCATTGGGGACGAAAATTATATTCAAATACATGTATTTATGAGAATGTTATTCACACGTCAGACTTATATCATGTTAACGGTTTTCACAAGAACGAGGTAAAAGTGGGAACATTTTCTATTTAAATATGATTGATTGTATATTGTTTAACGTCCCTCTCGGGAATTTTTCACTTATATGGAGACGTCACCATTGCCGGTGAACGGCTGCAAAATTTAGGCCTATGCTCGGCGTTTACGGCCTTTGAACAAGGAGGGATCTTTATCGTACCACACCTGCTGTGATACGGGACCTCGATTTTTGCGGTGTTACCCTAAAGACTAGTCCATTTAGTCGCCTCTTACGACAAGTAAGGTTACTGAGGACATATTCTAATTCGAATCCCCACGGAGTTATCTAAATATGATCCTACAACTAGCGTATAATTAATGAACAATGTCCAGACTGGTCTCACTTACATCAATAAAAATATAAAAATGTGCCCTTACCTGCGGAAACAACAATCCCTTCCAAACACAAAAGACAGAGAACCACTGAAACACAGACAAGGTAATTCATGCCGAGATTTTGGAGCCCGACGTTCAACGAGAAAACTAGCGTCAGCAGCAGATCGACTCGACGTGATCGTGGACCAGACTCACCTTTATACTTAGAGGGGGTGTGTCACAGTTCATTTATTGATCAGACTGTACAGGTGATTGCACACAGGTGTAGCAATCAGTGTCCTTCTGACCGATAACGGCGGTATATGGGATTGTGAGGGAGATGAATGTGACCGACAAGGTCACGTGACCGATTGATGTGCTGCTGAGAGGGAGGCTAGACACTACACAGTGACGTCACTGAAAAGTGGTTTTTATATCAAATTTATAGAAAATCGCGATGTTAGGTGACACAAAGTTTCGCAAATTATGGGATAATTACATGTAGTAACATAGTCATCTGGGATGTACGGCTGACGTCTCTCTCTCTCTCTCTCTCTCTCTCTCTCTCTCTCTCTCTCTCTCTCTCTCATATTTAGGGATAGATGTATCTTTTTAAAAAGGATTTTCATAGGTTACGAATTTATATGCAACAAAATGTACCAAAATGTGTAATTTATGAAAATCAACTCATTTGAAAGTGAGAAGTTAAAGATTTTCAGTAGAAGATATCACGTGTTTAGAGAGAAATATGACGTAACTGCTAGTTCCATTGGATATTTATATGGATCTGACCACGCGATCGTTCACTCAGTATAGGGCATTCCAATATGGCGTTGATTCTGTTGATTTGCAGATTAGTGAAAGGTTAATGTATTGTACCAAGTATGAAACTGTTATACCCAGATGCACACGCACACACACACACACACACACACACACACACACACATTCAGATAATAATTTTAATTAATACCCCCTCTTTATTTAGATCCGCCACTATATTCTATACGATATCTATGACTAACTCTGAGCGATGTTACATTTGACAATGAACTCATATTTGAATATTCTAAAACGATTTGAAAATATTCATAACATCAGACTGTTGTTGTTAGTGCGATGATTTCAATTTTTTTTTTGGTTGTCATGCCAACCGAAGGCCAAGAGTACAATTTCGCATCAAATATTTCAATGATATGAGTGTCCACTACACGGAATATTATCCAAATCTTTACGCCCCCCCCCCCCCCCCCCCCCCACATTGTTCGATGATTACAAAGAATAACTCATCAGAAAGAACTTGAATTATAATTGAAATCTTCTCTTTAACTTCGATGATCATATCAATCCAGTGGCGGATTTAGAGGGGTTGGCGGAGATTAGACATACCCAGTGGCGGATTTAGAGGGGTGGCTGGGGTTACACATTCAGTGACGGATTTGGAGGGCGTGGCGGGGTTACACCTATCCAGTGGCGGATTAAAAGGGTTGGTGGGGGTTACACCTATCCAATGACGAATTTAGAGGGTGGCCGGAATTACACCTATCCAGTGGCGGGTTTAGAGGGGGTGGTGGGGTTACATCTATCCAGTGGCGGATTTAGAGGGGGTGGCGGGGTTAGACCTACCCAGTGGTGGATTTAGAGGGAGTGGTATGGGTTACACTTATCCAGCGGTGGATTTAGAGTGGTGGCGGGGTTACACCTATCCAGTGGCGGATTAAGTGGGAGTGTCGGGGTTACACCTATCCAGTGACGGATTTAGAGTGGTGGCGGGGTTATACCTTTCCAGTTGTGGATTTAGAGGGGTGGCGGGGATAACATCTCTCTTTGGCTGAGTATTTTAGCAAAAATGTTCTGTTCCGCCTTTTTGGGCTCTTCAACCTCTTCTTCCCTTTCAAACTTGAATAGCAGCTGCTGGTTGTCGTGTAGTATGTGTGAGACAGGCATTACTCGTGGTCGTGTAGTACTTGTGAGACAGGCATTGGTGGTGGTCGTGTAGTACTTGTGAGACAGGAATTGGTGGTGGTCGTGTAGTACTTGTGAGACAGGAATTGGTGGTGGTCGTGTAGTACTTGTGAGACAGGAATTGGTGGTCGTCGTGTAGTATGTGTGAGACAGGAATTGGTGGTGGTCGCGTAGTACTTGTGAGACAGGAATTGGTGGTGGTCGTGTAGTATGTGTGAGACAGGAATTGGTGGTGGTCGCGTAGTACTTGTGAGACAGGAATTGGTGGTGGTCGTGTAGTACTTGTGAGACAGGAATTGGTGGTGGTCGTGTAGTGCTTGTGAGACAGACATTACTGGTCGTGTAGTACTTGTGAATTGTTTTTAAAGGTAATTTGAAACACAGACAATTTATAGCTGTAAAATTAACATATGAAGAGGGAAGCTATAAAGAAATGAAGCATACGCACCTAAGATAGGTTCACATAAACCTTTTAAAAGCTTTCAAATTGAATTCAATATACAATGTACTGTACAATGACGATATTTGTTCAGATAAAGATCACGTTTACATTGGTGGACACTTGACTACAACGTCACATATATCAGAATTATACAACAATCCACACATTGATCTGAACAGCGTACAGGATATCAAATGTTAAAAATCTATCAGAATCACCACAATACAGGACATCAAATGTTAAAATCACCACAATACAAGATATCAAATGTTAAAATCACCACAATACAGGATATCAAATGTTAAAATCACCACAATATAGGATATCAAATGCTAAAAATCTATCAGAATCACCAGAATACAGGATATCAAATGTTAAAATCACCACAATACAGGACATCAAATGTTAAAACCACCACAATACAAGATATCAAATGTTAAAACCACCAGAATACAGGATATCAAATGTTAAAATCACCACAATACAGGATATCAAATGTTAAAATCACCACAATACAGGATATCAAATGTTAAAATCACCACAATACAGGATATCAAATGTTAAAATCACTACAATATAGGATATCAAATGTTAAAATCACCACAATACAGGATATCAAATGTTAAAATCAATACAATACAGGATATCAAATGTTAAAATCACCACAATACAAGATATCAAATGTTAAAATCACCACAATACAGGATATCAAATGTTAAAATCACCACGATGTAGGATATCAAATGATAAAACCACCAAAATACAGGATATCAAATGTTAAAATCACCACAATACAGGATATCAAATGTTAAAAATCTATCAGAATCACCACAATACAGGATATCAAATGTTAAAATCACCACAATATAGGATATCAAATGTTAAAAATCTATCAGAATCACCACAATACAGGATATCAAATGTTAAAATCACCACAATATAGGATATCAAATGTTAAAAATCTACCAGAATCTGACGCCACAGTAGAAAAATATTGATATCGTTGGGTACATGTATTTCCTTACGATATTGCCATATTGCGATTTTCAGTGGTGGGTCTGGGAAATTTGAAGGGGAAGTGGCGAGGGAAGAGGGTGCAGGTGCGACTGAAGTTTGTAGCTTTTCTGGACAAGAAAGGGGCGAGGGAATTGTCATATTGTAAATTTTGAATTCACTGGGTGGGTGTAAACCCAAACTTTATGGTACAATATGACAACTGTTGTCAGATTGTAAAATTTGGGTTTACACCCACCCAGTAAATTTACAATATGACAGAATGACGACGCCAAAATGGTAAAAACCCTTTAACACCTCTCTAGATCCACCACATATTGTGAATGGTCAACCCCCGTAATACCCCTCTAGATCCACCACAGATTGTGAATAATATCTAGTCGTTTGTTAACAAGTTTAAAAGCACACATAATGCCTTTTTTTTTTTATCCATTTCCTCGTGTATGTTATTATTGGTTTAGACAGCAGAGAAATAGGGATAATGGTCTTCAGGTAATCCGATTCAAATGCCGTTAATTTATTAATGTACTAATCAAGATCACACCTTGATAAACCTTATATACGTAGATGAACAGGCAGATAGGTCCGTGATATGTGATATTAACCTGCGATATATAATATTGACCTGCGATATACATGTATAATATTGACCTGCGATATATAATATTGACCTGCGATATATAATATTGACCTGCGATATATAATATTGACCTGCTCAAACCCTTCCCCCATTATCAACGGGGTTCAGTGGACATGTACTGTGTTATAGTACAGGGCAATTACAGGCCTGAATCCCCCCCCCCCCCCCCCAAAGAAAACTCCCGATAAAAATATAAATCTAGTACTCAGTATTTTCTTCTGCGTTTTCATATAAATCTACCACTATCATATTTTCATATAAATCTACCACTATCATATTTTCATATAAATCTACCACTATCATATTTTCATATAAATCTACCACTATCATATTTTCTTCTGGAAATCGCACGATTTCAAGCCTTTGGTTTATGAGGACATCATCAAGTATATGATAATTCCAAAAATGTATTTCCGTCAACTTTCCATTTTTCCATTGATTAGTTGATTTATTCTAATCTTCGCTTTTTGCATACCCTGGATCCGCCACGGATGCATGTTGTGATGTAACTATCTTAATTTATATGACGGGTATAAATGTTTACGAGATTAAGACGGCTTTATCAACGATGGACTCATCTCCTTGTGGATTGTATCGGGTACTTATTGACTCAGTGATAACGGTACCAGGCCTCCGTGACCTCTGACCTATCACATGACAGCGGATGACGTCGTGTGTATATATGAATGAAGAGCTACATTGGGTGTCCGTATGGTTGTAAACATGAGGTTAACAAATTCAGGACTCCTTATATTTGCTCTGTTTGTATGCAATGTTAACGGACTTTCTACATCGGGTAAATATACATTAAACCAACTTATTGTTCGATATTGGATAATCATTTCACATTAATCAATTATAAACTGTGACGTGTTGCTGGCGATTTATACGTTCCTCTCCCCACCCCCTCATTTTAATTGTCGCTATTAATTTTGATATGTGACGAGAATATGGAGGATTCCTTTTCAGAAAATTTAAAGCAATACAAGCTGTAACCGGCGATCTTTTTCAATTATCCAAGTATATGCACCAATTCACACCTATCATATATAATATACATGTATATATTAGGATAATTTATAACTATATTAACTGGTATAACTAATACAATCCTTCCGATTCGATGAAAAAAATCAAAAAAATAAACAAGGGAACATTGCAACAGACGTACAAATGCGTAATGAGCGTTTCAGTCGTATTTAGAAACCGCCATAATTCAAACGCAATCGTCATATTATTCTCTTTAGAGAAGTCGAGAGGCATAGCCTTCATCGACTTCTCTTCGCAAGCATTCATATTTTAATTGAAATTAAAAATTTTGATATTAGAAGATCTATTTGTAAGTTACGGGTATCAGCTCATAAATTAATGATTGAAGTTGGTAGATATTCTGGTATCACTAGGAATGAACGAATATGTAATAAATACAACTCCCGTTCATTAGGAGACGAGATTCATTTTTTGATTAAATGTGAAAAGTTTGCTGATGAAAGAAAATCTTTTTGTGGTGCTATAGAAAAAAACAGTTAAATTTTTTACCAAACTCAATGATGAACAAAAATTCATTTACATACTATGTTCTGAAGAGCCATCCATTCTAAATATAACTGGTATATTTATTTTGAACAATACACATGTATATGACACTGTAATTGTAGATAACTATGTGTTATGTAATCACTTCTTTATTTACTTGTATATGTATATGTACATTATTTTGTATGTATTTTCATACAGCCCCTTGAGGGCCCTTGATTGGAAATAAATATAGTTATAGTTATATAGTTATTTTGATTCTGGAAAACGTGTAAATGCCGGCGTCGGTGACGGTTTATGCTTCGACCGACGTTTCGACTCAGATGTGCCTGGATTTACGCAATAGACAAGTTGTTTTCAAACATTTAACAGCAATGCACAAAACCGTCACAAGGAAATCAACACTTACTTGCTTTTAATCCATTTTCAACATGCCCCTGTCCCGGGTTTAAATCACAACTCTGATCACGTCAGCCTGCTTTTCTCTTAACGTGTCCCCTATTGTGACAGCTCCCAAGACTATTCACAAAAGATCTTACCACTAAGATTAAAAAAAGAAATCTGTCTGATAATCAAATACCGATCACAAGGTCATACGTATGTATTAAACTTTTATAAACCATAGATGTACTTTACATATCAATTAAGAAAGTCTACAAGAAATAAGGAAATAACAGTGTTTGTAAATTTTGATCTTAGTCGTAAGATATTTTGTGAATAGGTGCCCAGTGAACGTAAACCCGGGAAAGGGGACAAGTTGAAAATGGATTAAAAGCAAGTAAGTGTTGATTTCCTTGTGACAGTTTTGAGCATTACTGTTAAATGTTTGAAAACAACTTGTATAAATTTGAATTTGTGTTAACTCACCTGTGACATCACATCTTCTTATGAAATTCAATTATTGTGCATGGCGCCACATGTGTTCATATCAGATGCAGACACCTCGTCGTTTATTACCTAAGATTTATAAAATTTATGCAAAAAATTGCAAAATTGTGTTTTTAAAAGAATTATTGACTATTAGGAAATATGCCCCGCCCCCTACTTGTTGTTCGGGAAGGACCTCGCAAGCCCAGTCCACTTTCCCCACACAATTAACTGAATTCAAATGAAATTTAAGATTAAAGTTCATTTCTTTAATGTAGGACTTCGTACTGGGGGAACCGGGACAACCCTTAATAAAGATTCTTCCACTCAAACGGAGTCCTTGTCAGCACAATCAAGTTCCGGTGTTGCATCAACCAACACATCGCCGACCAGCATGACGACAGGGCCCTCGTCCTCCATTATGTCAACGCAGTCAACCGCAGCGCCATCTGATGTGACTACTGAATCGACCATGACAACAACTACATCTTCCACAAATCTGACAACAGAACCAAGTCATTTAAATATGACAACACAGGTTTCAACAGCATCAACACAGCCGACAATAAACATGTCCAGCGAAGTTCCATCCAACGTTTCAACCTCACCATCGGACATTTCGTCACAGTCTGCCATGACGTCATCACCATCACACTCCATTCCCCACACTACTCCACGCGGGAATCCTCACGTGTCATCTCCTTCAAAGAACAAATTCAACGCCTGGAGTTTCCTGGGGGGTGTGGCCGTAGGGTTATTTGTGACATTGGTGTGTATTGGGTTGGTTCATTTCGTCAACAAACGAAAGACACAAGCGAGTGACAGCGTGCAGTATAAAGCAATGATATAATGCTCTCTTTTTTCTCTTCATAACATTGTAAGATTTCCTAGTCCTCTGTTGATTCCGTCGTTTCTTTACATCTAGTCTGATGAACTAATCAGTGGCATCTGTTTGTTTCTCTAATGCAAGACATAGTTGATAACTGAGTTCTGAGTGTGACGGAATGTGGTTCGCAATCCAATCAAATTCAAATGTTAGATCTGCTCGTGTACAAACATGTATGTAAGTATGCGAATTGGATTGCTTTCATCGTAGACATTTCACAGTATGTAAACAAGACTTTGTTAGATTAACGCGCACAGGGGGGTTATGTTCGGTCGTGAGTGTATTTTTACTTTTACATTTGACATATAGATACATGTATTAAGTTATTTTCTATTTATCTAATGTTTTTGTACGTTGCATGTATATTGAATGAAATAAAAACGACACTAAAACAAAACTTTTCCCTTTGTGAATGCACATACGCTCATTGGATTACAAACATTTAAGGTAGCTCCATCCTCATGTGACGTATCAATATTAATAGTTAAAAGTCAGCGGCGTAGCTACATTGTAGCACTGTAAGCACGTGCTTTCAAATATTTTCGTTAAATCTTTATTATATATTACGAAAAATGTCCTCAGCTTCTAGGGGGCTGCCGCCCCCAGACCTCCTGCTTACAAATATTTAAAACCTAGCTAAGCCACAGAAAGTAGAAAACTGTATTAATATCCATTCAACATTAATTTAATTGATAACCAAAGAAAATGTGTAAGTTGGCACCTTTTTAAAGAAGTCAGACACACAATAACTGAAGTATATGTCAACAGAGAAAATCACACATTTTTGTTTAACAAAATAAAAAAAAAAAGATAAATAAAAACTTGTTGAAATGACAAAATTTAAATATCAACATTTTTTTTTTTTTTAAAAACCTACTTATTCATAACTACGTATAGATTGATAATTAGGAAACCAATGTCTAATAGATATGATGTAGAGGAAATTCCAGCATAGGAGTTTTTACCCTTGGCAACATTTTTTTTTATCATAAATAATTAATTATCTATGAAAAACATAACCTTTTTCAGGATTAGTACCGAACGAAGCTCTGGCGGGCCGAAGCAAGGCTCTAAAGGTAACACGTATGTATAAGAAAAATGGGAAAATCAGCAAATGAATAGAGATTATCTCTGCATACATTCATTGAAAATTTTATGATCCATATGGGCGCCGCCATTTTATTTTGTTCATTCGTTGCCTCTACAATTATTCATGTTTTAATTTTAATCGGCAAAAATTCAAGACTATTGTGTAATTTGTAATTCAAACACTCAGTTTGTTAAAAATGAATGGTATTATTATTATTATTGTTACAGTATATAGCCTATCATCATATATACAGACAGTAATACGACTGAATAGATGAACGAGTTCACGAGTTTCTTTGAATAAAAATATTTGAAATATTTACGTTTACCTTTTAACCACTTTGAATTTGTTAGTTAATTTTTGTTGAGTTTTAACTGTCTTTTTATGAATGTTGATGAATTATAGTCTATTTTGGAGTATTTTGACTGAAAAGGGATATAATTTAACAACTAAATACTTTAGCTATATAATAAAAGGGTTATTGAACTTATATTGGTGAATATTGGCACTCGTTGGCTGTCAAAATGCACTCGCAAGCTCGTGAATTTTCACAGGCAACTCGTGCCAATATTCACCAATATAAGTTCAATAACCCTATTATATATATATATATATATATATATATATATATATATATATATATATATATATATATATCCAAATTGTGTTTTTAAAAAAATCACAGTGTCCGGTATGAAATATTAAAGAAATAGAATAAACAGTACACAAAGTTAAAAATTTAACGCAAGCGCTTTCATTTTATAATCCTCAGGCGTTACATATTGAAATACTTTTGAAATGGTTTGACGTCATAAAGGCGTCCTAACATTTCACGTACATAACGACGTCATAAACGAATGAAGGGAAAAGGATTTTACGTTAAGCATATTATGACGTCATAGATAATAACAGTAAACATATTTTACAGTAAGCTATTGAGAGCCGGTTTTAAAGTCTTAATAAAGTGTCTTTCTTTTTCTCGTCGGGAAATAGTATTTTCTGTATACAGTTTAATATGTATACGGTGTGACCGTTGGACCGAGCGAAGCATGTACGTAATGATCATTGGAATGTCCCAAGTGGTAATCATAATTCCGTTAAGTATGGTAGATTATGATTCATTTAAAAATATATATTTTGAATGAAATTTCCTTGCGCTAAACACCCAGTAACATCTCAATATTAAAGGGGTTTATATGGGGACAACAGTTTTACATGATCCGCCTATTCATTGAACGCGGGAAATAAAACGCAAGGCGACGTAAACTGTGCATTGTGACGTCACATTTAGCCTCGACCTTTTTCTCTTTTTCAAAGCAAACAATTATAAACAACAATAATACATTCCGTATGCAATGAAAAAAGCCGTTAAAACTAAACAAAATTAACCAATAAATTCAGAATGGTAAAAAAGTAACCGTAATTTTATCGTATATTCTTATTCAAAGAAACCCATGAACTCGTTCATCTATTTAGTCGTATTACGGTTTTATATGTATTTATTTGCTAAAACCTGTTACAATGATAATTATACTATTCACTTTGAACAAACTGAGTGTTTAAATTACGAATTACACGCCAGAGTCTTCTATTATTGGCATTCAAAATAAAACACGAATAACTGTTGAAGCAGGTAATGAAAAAAAATAAATGGCGGCGCCCATATGGATCACGAAAATTTCAGCGAACGTATATGGAGATTATCTCTTTTTCTTTTGCTGATTTTGACTTTTTTCTTTTACATACGTGTTACCTTTAGAGCCTTGCTTCGCGGACGGGCCTTCGGCCCGTCCGAGCTTCGCTCGGTATAAAACGGAAATACACTGAATTGTCCGTGGCCACACACATCTATATGTTCACTAACTTTAATTTTTCTGTATTCGGGTGCTGAAATGTGTTGTTTATGATATAATCATAATATGCTTAACGTAAAATCCTTTTCCCTTCATTCGTTTATGACGTCGTTATGTACGTGAAATGTTAGGACGCCTTTATGACGTCAAACCATTTCAAAAGTATTTCAATATGTAACGCCTGAGGATTATAAAATGAAAGCGCTTGCGTTAAATTTTTAACTTTGTGTACTGTTTATTCTATTTCTTTTAATATATATATATATATATATATATACATACACATATACTCCTACACTAATGATCCGTGTAAAGTAGTTGTCTGACATACTCTTCCACTAATGATTAGTGTAAGGAGATATCTGACACACTCCTCCACTAATGATTAGTGTAAGTAGATATCTGACGTAATCCTACACTAATGATCAGTGTTACAAACAGATATCTGACAGACTCCTCCGATAATGATCAGTGGAATCAGATATCTGACATACTCCTCCATTCTCTCACCCATCCAACATAACCTTCCTGATTATTCGAGTCTCGTCATTTGGATATTTGTATAGTCACCCCAGTGAGACCGACAACAAAGAGCCGTGGTTCCGTCTTTGATCCGTGGTTCCGTCTTTGAAGTTAAGCAAAATATATGGGATTAAAATGGCTTTATTTTCATACGAACAGTTAATCTCATTTCATTCTCGTGTCTTTTAAATCAATAAATCAATATCTACATTTACTGTATAAATGGAAACAGACTTAATACTTTTTGGTAGATTTTAAGTGAAATTTTGGTGATCAGTGTTAGATTTTAATGTTTACATTCAATAAATCTTTTCTCTTATATTTTCTTTTAAAATAGACACGGCTTTCATAGACAATAAATACATGTTTGTTGCAAATAAGTTTGGTCCGGTTTTAGTACCACATGCCTGTGTAAGCATTACCAAATACATGTATGGAGCGTCATTAAGGGCAAAGGAGGCATTGGCCGTTCCCTTAAAAGTAACGATATGGTCAATGATATATTTCATTAACTTCAGTCAAGTTTATATATATTTTTTAAAAACCATGAAAATATAGATAAGAACATTTTGTAGATGTACATATTGTTGGGACAGGAGGATACAATTGTCATCCTTAAAGTTAGAATGCATTTAAGAGGAATGGGTGGTGTGATTGTGAACATTTCTTCTATATGGATTATTAGATAGCCTTGAAATTGTGTAGAAATACGTCATCATTATTTAATTATGTTCTCTTTGTTCTGGCCCTATAAAATCTAATAATTTTTACAGTGGATCAAAGATGCATGTTTTTCATGTACAAAGGTATTTTCACTTTCTTACTGGTACTTCAGCATAACGGTCTGTATTCTATACAATACTGACATAGGGCACAAGGTTGCATCTTTCTACATCGTTTTCCTCAATGCACAAAGCGCAGTTCATAATTTCCATGTTCCAGCTCATGCTTTTTCTTCCATACCATGTAGGTCATTAAAGGGAGTAAGATATGTAATTTAGAGTCAATTTTGGAAGTTGAGGAGATATTTGTTATTAACAAAACTGATTTTTTTCGAGATCAGAAGAGAGTTTGTTTGAAATCTAAAAATTATTAATTCTCTGTACGGTAACTACGGACATAAATTTATTTTTTTAAGAATAAAATTGCCAAATCTCAACATGAAGTAGCTTACTAATCAACGTGAGTGAGTTGTTGAATAAACATTGCGGTACATAGTAAAACATTGGTTACATTTTGCCGTTATACTACATTCATGAATGCATCAACATATTTATGTCAACTTTTAATCAATAATGGTGCACATATATTTTACCCTTAAAATTCACGAAACACGATCGATATCGATACAATATCGGAACAGTTTTGTTGATATCGACGATATCGACAAAGCACCCAGCGTCATTTATGATGATTGACGATATCGAACTGATATTGCCGATATAGTCGATATCGACATGATAGTTAGTCTGTGGTAAATTTTCAATATTAATTATTTCACAAATCTCTGTCAATTACAAAAACTCCAAATGGTTGATATCGAAACGATATCGACATGACATTGTCGATGTCGTCGATATCGATATTACACTCGGATTTGGACATGTATGGCTGCTACGGCGCTGAGCGCTAAGAACGAAAGTCTCGTTTCGCGACAGGCGTAAGAATGATAAGGAACCTCGCTGGTACGGCCCTGAGCGCCAAGCATAGGTCTGAACTTGTGACGTATCAATATGAGTGAAACATTCTCGATGGGAACAATCAACCAACACTACACAACAAGGTTGATCCTGAAAGATATCAGACGTTTCATTTCTGTAGATGACGTTACTTGCTGGTGAGCTAGCGACTTCAGACATTGATATCCAGATTATATGTGTGCTCGCTACAGCCCCCAGTAGTCAATGAACCATTTATCCGTTGTTATAAATTTTTAGCATGTTTTTTCCTCTCCTACATATGTATGTGGCGTTTTCTTTAAAAAATATTCTGTTTAAGAAATTTCCTCAATTTTGAAAGTTTATTCCCTCCTTTGCTTTCCATTGATTGTATTTGCTCCAAAGTAATCTATCTGGTCTCAAACTTGAAATAAATATATTGATTTGAACGAAACTTCACCAACACATACACGCATCTCAGGATGATATACACATTAGTTTCTTCAAAAGATTGATCGTATATTGCTTAAGGTAGATCGATCCTCGTGTGATGCCATAGGTTTTTGCAAAAATCTTTAATGAATTAAACTGCGCATGATAGAAGTATATATTTCAGAGGAATTTTATTCACTGGATATTTTTTTAAATGGTAAATTGATATTGAAAATGTATTTTCCATTGATAATCAATTATCTATAATGATTTTTTTTTTTAGACAAGGACAATAACTCTTATGTTGGTATTTCCTCTACTGTATGTCTATTTCATACTGATTTCCCTAATATCCATAATTCATTTATGAATATCTATATAATAGCAGCTTTCCTAAACTGTTGACATTTAAAATTGTCATTTTAAGAACTTTTTATCCATTTTTTAAAAATTATTTTGTTTTACAAAAATGTGATTTTTTTATCTTGACCTATACTTTTATTTTGTATGTCTGGCATCTTTAAAAAGTGGCAACATATACATTCTCTTTGTTTATCAATTAAATTAAACTATATTGAGTGGAAGTTAATACATTTTTCCACGTTGAACCATTAATATTTATAAGTCACTTAACGGTGGAGCTACCCTAACATCCCTCTCGAGGATTTTTAACTGATATGCAGATGTCATCATTACCGGTGAAAGGCTACAATATTTAGGCCTAAACCCGGCGGTAATGGACTTTGAGTTGGGAGCGATATTCATTCCACCATACCTGATGTAACAAAGGGCCTAGTGGTTTGCTGTCTCATCAGAACGACTGCCCCATTTAGTCGCCTCTTACGACGTGCAAGTAGTGGTGAAACCTATTCTACTCTGGATCCCCACGGGTTGTAATTTATGCTGGGAACCTATTATAACCCGGATGCTCACCGGATTTTTTTAAGAACAAGTAAAGCTTACTACATCTCTTTGGATATCAATGATTTTTATTTAAGATTTTGATACGAAACCGAACATGAAAAGTACAATGTGTCCAAAATTAAAAGTAGGTTATTCTCCAAAAAACTGCAGAAATGATTGGCCCTGCCATGCTTAATATTTATATGTATTGAATTATTCTAAATAGACCTGGTAAAGTACTCAGCCACAAAGAGATTGTCTCTACTGTCCACACATAATCCCCATGGCTCTCGTAAACGACACTTCCAAATGTAACGGAGAAACTGTCCGTCCTGATCTAGGATGTGGATGCGCGCATTCTGAAAGTCTGCTATCAGGATGTGACTCTGGCTGTCTGTAGTGATGCCGACTGGATTAAATGATTCCTTTGTATCAGAAGGATGACCAGTGTATCTAAATCGGAGTTTTCCTGACTGATTGACCACCACTACTGCACTAGCTCCATTGTCAGCCACACAGATATCCAGGTTCCTGTTCTCACTGAGGTATTTAATGTTACCAGATGAGTAGAGAGGACGACCCTGATCATCAAACTGAATGCTTTGTTTCTCTGTGGAGCCGGAGTAACGCACGACTTTGGTTTGTGTTTCATCGCCACTGCACATGAAAACCAAGAGGTCGCCAGAGGAGGTGCTGCATAAATGAAAAGGTTTCCACCCCTGTAGTATGATTATGATCTCTATGTGTTTATTCTTCACTAGATTTACAGTTTTATTATCAGTGTCAGTATAAACAAGATCTCCATCCCGTGTCACTGTTATGTCCTGTGGATCGTTCCCTGACTCGGTTTGTATTGATGTCAGTAATTCACCCTGGAGGTTGAAGATCTTCATGATATTGTTATCCCCACATGTCCAGACAACTTCATCATTAAGACAGCGAACACTGCATAGTTCTTCATATTCAGTATAATTTTCGGCAATGCGGTATGGTACATCAAGGAAAGGCCTAAATAAAGGAGAGCATACTGTACTAGGCACCGGGTTCATTTCTGTCGGTGGGGTCACACGATTAGTTTACTGGAAAAAAAACCATGAATCGCCATTATTGTCTGTAGCAATTTTTAAAGGTAAACAAGCTAGTAAACAAGCTACTTTTAACAGGTTTACCGTTAAAGCACAAACTACAACGTGATAAAAAGACAATGTAAAACCAGGCTCGTGTATTTTAGACTAATGATTGAATAAATAGCGATGGAAAACGGAAATAGTCATATCTTCTGATTTGTAAACCAAAACATCTCTTTGCTAAACATCACTCTAATTAACTCTGAAATTCATATTTAAAAGTTTCTCATTGATATCTTAGTAGGCTTTAGTGATCAGGTCTTCTAAAAAAACTGTTGAAATCCCCATGGGAAGGGACGCTGTTTGTTTAAAGAAATATCAGCATTTCGCAAATTCTATGGTCGTTATAACGATTTAGTTTGCCATTACAACCTATCATTGGGTCAAATGTTGTCTGACGTGTTTCGTGTCGATTGTTAAGCCGTTCTTGATGCACTGATTTTGACTACGGATGGCTACGCTTACATGATCAAGATGTAGGGCTCACGGCAGGTGTGACCGGTCGACTGGGAATGCTTACTCCTCCTGGGCACCTGATCCCATCTTTGGTATACCCAGGGGTCCGTGTTTGCCCAACTCTTTATTTTGTATTGCTTATAGGAGTTATGAGATTGGTCACTGTTCGTTATCTTCGCCTTTCATTAGCTGACCTGATTTTATATTCTTACGAGACAGACTTCATTGAAAAGCTTCTTCATGAGAAACAAATATCTTGATGTGGCCTTCAAATAGACATTCAGATACATGTTTGTTTTATGTGTCTCGTGTGAGGTAAGATTGTTTGTATATATATATTTTGTTTTATATGTCTCATGTGAGGTAAGATTGTTTGTATATATATCTTTTGTTTTATATGTCTCGTGTGAGGTAAGATTGTCTGTATATGTCAGTTTTGTTTTAAATGTCTCGTGTAAGGTAAGATTGTGTGCATATATTTGTTTTATTTTATGTGTCTCGTGTGAGGTAAGATTGTTTGTATATATTTGTTTTGTTTTATATGTTTCGTGTAAGGTAAGATTGTGTGTGTATATTTTGTTTTATGTGTTTGGCGATAGAACTGTCACTACCCGTTTTAACGACTTAGGTCTGTCGCGGCCGGGATTTGAACCCCGTTCTTCTGCATGCGGGGCGAACACTCTAACTTCTAGGCCACATCAGCGGTTGTGTTTCATGTGAGGTAAGATTGTGTGTATATTTTAGTTTTGTTTTATATGTCTAAGTAAAGTGAACACAAATTCTGGTCAAATTTTACCATGTTTAATATCATTTTGTTACTATTTGATGATTTTATTCAACAAGGTTTTCATGTAAAATATTAATACTGAAAGTATTCAATAAACCTATCCAAACTCCAAACCCGGACTCTCTACAGATATATCCCAGTCAAATCGAAGTAAAAGGCACCACAGAGTCTTCCACATCTACCTCATACTTGAATATTTCATTGACCATAAATGTTATCGGCAATCTAACAACTCAATGTTATGACAAATGGGATGACTGCAGCTTCTTCATCGTCAACTTCCCATATATATCTAATAATATTCCATTGTCAATTAAGTATAGGGTTTATGTCTCGTGATTGATTCGACACCAGAACATCATCAGGTTTGAAATCGAGACAGGCTTTTGATAGGCATGTTGATGTTACAGCGGATTCAGCAGTCTCGTTTAAAGTCAGCAGTTTGCACATCTTATGCCCTTATAACAATCTAATTCAGTCATTAGGTCGAATGCTGTCTGACGTGCTTGATACCAATTCGTAGGTCCTTCTTCACATTCTAAGTTTGACCGCGGATTACGCCGTTTACCAGATCAAGATGTAGGGATCACGATGAGTGTAGTCAATACAGGAGACTTATTCTTTCTGATCTAATCTCTGGTGTGACCAGGGGCTCGTGTTTGCACTGCTCGCGATTTTCTATTCTATATAAGAATTTTGAGACAGATCACTATTCGTTAACTTCACCTTTTCATAAGATGTAAAGACAACATCCCTTCTCTGGTCCGTACTTTTCATTACGGAATGATCAGTGTAAGCAGATATCTGACATACTCCTCCACTACTAATCAGTGTAAACAGATATCTGACATACCCCTCCACTAATGATAAGTGTAAACATATATCTGACATAACACTCCACTAATAATCAGTGTAAACAGATATATGACATACCCCTCCACTAATAATCAGTGTAAGCAGATATCTGACATACCCCTCCACTAATAATCAGTGTAAGCAGATATCTGACATACTACTCCACTAATGATCAGTGTAAACAATTATCTAACTTACCCCTCCACTAATGATCAGTGAAAACAGATATCTGACATACTCCTCCACTAAGGATGTGTGTAAGCAGATATGTGACACACTCCTCCACTACCAATCAGTGTAAACAGATATCTGACATACCCCTCCACTAATGATCAGTGTAATCAGATATCTGACATACTCCTATACTAATGATCCGTGTAAACAGATGTATGACATACTCCTATACTAATGATCACTGTAAGCAGATATCTGACATACTCATTCACTAATAATCAGTGTAAACAGATATCTGACATACTCATTCACTAATGATCAGTGTAAACAGATATCTGACACACTCCTACACTAATGATCAATGTAATCAGATATCTGACATACTCTTCAACTAATGATCAGTGTAAGTAGATATCTGACGTACTACTCCACTAATGATCAGTGTAAACAGATATCTGACATACTCCTCCACTAATGATCAGTGTAAACAGATATCTGATATACTCCTCCACTAATGATCAGTGTAAACAGATATCTGACATACTCCTCCACTAATGATCAGTCTAAACAGATATCTGAAATACCCCTCCACTAATGACCTTTTGATGATTCGTCTTTCTCCTGTAAATCCAACATGACCTTCTTGATATTTCGAGTCTCGTCATTTGGATATTTATATATTCACCATACTGAGACCGACAGCAAAGTCGCCGACTGCGGTTCCGTTTCTGGAGTCAATAGAAATGGACTGGATCTAAATGGCTTTATTTTCATGAGCACAATTAATCTTATTTCATTCTCGTCTCTTTAAATGAATATCACTTAAATCAATATCTACATTTACTGTATACATTGTTATTGAAAACAGACATACTACTTTTTGGCAGACTTAAGATGAAATAGTGTGATGATCAGTTTTAAATCTGAAGATCGCTCGTTGTGATATAAATTCTGCTTAGATGACATTCTGTTCTCAGTTATTTCTCTCATTTTAATCCATGATTTAGAAAAGTGAATTACTAATTGAAACTTAATAATATAGGTGTCATCATGTCTTACAGGAGAAGACATATTGCATTTGTATTTTCTATCCGTCTGTTCTTCTTTTTCACAAAATTTTGTAAATGCTTCTACTCCTATATGGCTGCTCCGATAAACTTAGAAACTTTGTATACTGCCTCATTGCATTGTCATTTGCAGATGTGCATACTGTGTATTTGTTGAGACGTGATGATCCAATTATTTTCCAATAAGTTTTAGTGGATGTAAGAGAGGTAGAGGGCATAAAACAGATTGTGAACACTTCTCCTATCTCCTTCTAAATCATGCTTCAGTTTAATGGGATGGATGAATATGAGTTACCGTACCTATACTGGATCCCTAAACTTCACACAACCCTCACAAAAATACATTACTGAATTCAATAAATGTTTTACTAAGCCCCTATCTTTCCTTCTGAAAAAAAAGATCAAATTTCGAAGAAGTCCAAAATACTTTTAGTAAATTTTAAATCGCAAAGTTCTTTTCAAATCAACAACATCAAAACGTATGACTTTTCAACACCTTACTCGATCATTTTTCACGATAAATTAAAGATGAGACATCATTAACACAAAATGAAATAGTCATACCTACATGTAGTGATTAGTCATCCAAAAATGTTTTCTTAAAGACCCATCTCATGACCGTACGGTCAGTGAAAATGTAGGCGGAGCCTAATCTAAACAGATGTTATTTACCTGGAGTGGCCAGGGTCTACCAAGGTGTTAATTTGCTATATTCCATGGCAAGAAATACACAGAGACAGAACATGGTAGAAATCTACCTGTCCATGCTTTTTTTTAAATATATATATATATAGTTTTGATATACACAGGACCTGTCTCAGGGACCTCTGCAGAGTTTCTTTGGCCATAGTGTTTGAATAATGGTTGTATTAATCCTAAGGGTAGCTGACACACATTCTACACCCACCCCCTCTTTCTCTCTCTCTGTCATTGACTCAATGAATAATTTCTGTTATATTATAGACTATAGAGGTATCATAAATTGATGACAAATTATTTCAATAGGTTACAAGTTTTAGAAATTATTGTGCAAATTATTGTTTGGTTTTTGATTGTGTAATTTATAATACATATACAGGTATTTAGAGGGGAGAAATTACAATTACATTGAAATTGCATTGTTCAGGGGCCTTTTTAAAAACAATTGAATTACAAGAAAATAGCAGATGTGGACAGGTCATTGCTATCAAAACTCAGGTATACTGGGCTTCCTCAAGATCTAAAGAATGCCTGTAGATACTGGCTGTTATTGTTATCAAAACACCTCTCTGGGGTAGCCCCAGATCACAGTGTCTGCAGATGTCACTCCACCTGAGATCTATTGTTAAATGTTTGATTGGCAGGCAGCTTACAATTTGGGGGTGTCAACTTAAAATTGGGTCTTTAAACACCACTCTGATTCCACGCACAAGTAATCTGAAGTTGAAATGAAAAAAATATGCTGGAGTCCCTCTTTGGCAAAATCCTCGTAGTCGTTCGTGAGCATGTCTTCCAACAGTTAGTTGGTATTCCCATGGGCACGAATTGTGCTACTTTTAAGCTGATATGTTTTCATATTCTTTTGAAGCAGAATTTATTCAAAAACTTTTATATGATAAGAAAAAGATCAGTTGCTGTCGCCTTCATCTCGACGTAGTGATATATCGACGACATTTTATCTATCAACAATAATTATTTTCCTTCATATGTCGATTCAATATATACCTGTGCACTCGAGATAAAATACTCCATAGAGTCCTCCACATCTGCTTCGTACATTGATATTTTATTAAAATATAGTCCGTGTTTGCCCAACTATCTATTTGGTATTGCTTATATGAGTTATGAGATTGATCACTTTTCGTTATCTTCACCTTGCATTAATGGCAAATATGACAACAAAACAACTGAAATATCTCGAAACTGATCCGAATGTATAAGATCCTGGCAGAGGGAGGTATCCGAACTTATACTTTACACTGAATGCTCCCGGTAGAGAGAGTTATCCGAACTTATACTTTACACTGAATGCTCCCGACAGAGGGATTTATCCTAACTTATACTTTATACCGAAAGCTCCCGGTTGAGGGAGTTCTTAATCATAATATTGAAATGTGAACTTGAGTTTAATTGGGGGCACTCTGGCGAGTGGTCATATATACCGGTAGAGAGAGAGAGTTCTTCATCATATCCCGTATTAAAATGTGAACTTGAGTTTAGGTTACTATAACGAGTGGTCATATACCGAAGTGACTATTTAATTATCACAAACTCTTCAGAACTGTAATAAACTTTGTGATTATTGGTAAGTGACTTTTTTCACTCTACAACTCAATTCAGCAACAATGAGATTGTCTTTTGTGTCAACACATAAATCCCATGGACGAAGTAAACCACATTTTTCAATATAACAGAGGAACTGTCCATCCTGATCTACCATATGGATAAGGTGATAGGTAAACTCTGCTGTCAGAATGTGGCTCTGGCTGTCTGTAGTGATGCCGACTGGATCAAATGATTGCTTGGTATTAGAGGGATGACCAGTGTATCTAAATCGGAGTTTTCCTGACTGATTGACCACCACTACTGCTTTAGCTTCGTTGTCAGCTACGCAGATATCCCCATTCCTATTCTCACAGATGAATCTTGGGGAAGTACCGCATGAATACAGAGGACGACCCTGATCATCAAACTGAATTGTTTGTGTCTCTTTAGAGTCAGAGTAACGCATAATTTTGGATTGTTTATAATCTTTACTGCGCATGGTAACCAGGAGGTCGCCAGTGGAGGTAATGCAGATATAACGAGGTTTCCACCCCTGTAGTGTAAACAGTGTCTGTATCTGTTTATTTTTCACTAGGTTTACAGTTCCTTTATCAGGGTCAGTATAAACTAAATTCCCCTCCTGTGTAACTGCGATGTCCCATGCCTTGTGTCCTGACTCGGTTTGGATTGACGTCAGTAGTTGGCCCTGGAGGTTATGGAGCCTAATGATTTCATCTTCCGCAATTGTCCAGAATTCTTCATCACTGAGACAGCTAACACTGTATGGCGTATACCCAGTCTTTATGGTGGCGGTGAGTCGCGCGTTTTCCAGCAGTAATTTGACCAGGGGAGAGGATACATCTTCTGGTAATGTAGCCATCTTCTGTTGTAACAAAACAATATAATGCTTTATTTGTTGTTTCATCGGGTGATGAAGGTAACTAGCATTGCAGAAAAAGGCACATTCACCGCTTACTGTTTATATCTATTTTATCAATATAAACTAGAATAAGTTTTAATATATCATATAGTTGACCTATTTGTTACGTTCAACGGATCGAACTAGTTTGCAACAAACATGTATTCTTTGTATGTTGAAAGCAATGTCAATTTCAAAAGAAATATACGAGAAAAGATTCAGTGAATGTAAATATTGAATAATAAATACAAGTGAACTTCAATTAATATGTTATGGTCGCGATAGCCGGGTGGTTAGCGTGTTACCTTTAGCATGTGTTTGATCCCGGCGCCGGGTCCCACATACGACGTTTCAGATAAGGTAGTGATTGTTTCTCCGTCAGGCCCCCGTAACAGTCACGGGTCTTTCGAATAGCTTCGTAAAATGGATGCGTTTATACAATAAAACCACTCTCACTGCTACGGTTTTGTGCAGATCAGAAATTTGTGTAAGTTCACTTAAAACTCGTGATGTCTGTACACGTGTGCAGGTTCTCAAAAGGGACGTAAATCCGAGAGCAACAAAGAAACAAGATAGAAGTCATGATGTACGGCATTGGTAGACGTAACCTAATTGTATATATGAACGTATGATCATCAGCGTACCATCTCTCTCATGTAAATCCCTCTTATAATCCAAACACAAAACCCATAAAAATGACACTGTTGTAATTCATCCACAGGACCCATAGAAATGGCATTACAATGTGTTATCAATTTTTCTTTATGTGTTTATCCGACATGACCTCTCTGATATTTCGACATTCAGTCTCGCCCTGTGAATTTAAAAATATCGATCCTCTATGCATAACACCAAATTACAGTAAATCTAGTACGTTAAATAGAACCGCCGATCCGTGACTCACGGCTGAAAGTTCATGTTTTCATTGTAGACAATACGCAGACATTGGAGTTAAATGACTACGTTTGATATGAATACTTTAATCAAACTTCATTCAGATTGAATTAATGCCGGTCAACTCAACGAAATTTTAAATTGCCATATGTTAAATTGTTTTCTACATTATGCTATCCGATATGAAGACGTACATATATAATTGAGTAAGTATTCAATGTACCCAACGCGCACTTTCAGTCTTTACATTCTTTATACTATATAGATAAAGCATTATCAATTAAAAAAACCCAATAAAAATAAAATAAAATAAATGTTCATTTAGTACATACATACATACAAACATACATACATAAATACCAAGGTTAACCCATGAAAGCTCGAAAGCTTATTTCCAATGGGGTCATTTGGTGCACGGATGTTTGCGTTAGGGGGTCAGACGAATATCAGACGATCTCTCTATGATTGGCTGGACTGATAGAGCAACGATGATCAGCTATATATGTCGCAGGATGAAATAATTCATGTTTAACATACTAATATAATTTCATTACGTTACTCATTTCATTGTAAGTCGTTTCATTTCATTCATATTCATCGGAATGAACGCTGATTGGCAGAGAGAGGAGTGTGAAAGGTCAGTATGGTTTGTGTATGGTTGTGAATATCTTGTGAGTTTTTTTCTGATTTTGGTGCTCTATAAGCAAGATTCACGCCAATTCCAAATACTAACACAAAAACACTCCTATCTGGACTGAGTGACTATATTATTTATGTATATTGTCATATCAAAGAAACTGTTTCACTACTATACAGTTTCCGTGGGGATCCGGGTTAGAATAGGTCCTCAGTACCCCTTGCTTGTCGTAAGAGGCGAATAAATGGGGCGGTCCTACGGATGAGACCGCAAAAACCGAGGTCCCGTGTTACAGAAGGTGTGGTACGATAAAGATCCCTCCCTGCTCAATGGCCATAAACGCCGAACATAGGCTTAAATTTTGCAGCCCTTCACCGGCAGTGGTGACGTCTCCATATGAGTGAAATATTCTCGAGAGGGACGTAAAACAATAATCAATCAATCAATCTATTTTTCCGAGTTTACGGTAAGAGTTTAAATTTACTCTATTGGTAAATATTTATTCATTACATAATTTATAAATATTTTGAAATCATTATTTTAATATAACTAAAAGTGTGAATGACAGAGTGAGAGAGTACTTCATTATTTTACATATTTTTAGGTCACCTGAGTAAACTCAGGTGACCTATTGCAATCGATTGTCGTCCGTCGTCGTGCGTCGTCCGTCGTGCGTTAACAATTGAACATTTTTAATTTCTTCTTGATAACTATCATTCCAATTCTTTTCAAATTTGGTATGAAGCATCTTTGGGACAAGGGGGACATGAATTGTAAATTTCAGGTCTCCAGCACCCCTGGGGCCTTAGGGGCGGGGCAAAAACTGCCCAAAATTTACCAATTTTCAAAAATCTTCTTCTGAAGAACCACATATGTGTAATAAAATCTAAATGCATGGTGATGGAGAATAGGAAGGCCTCTACCAAAATTGTAAATTTCATGATCCCCGGGGTAGGGGTTCTGACTCCAGAGTGGGGCCAAACTTGGTATATAGTGTTTATATGTAAAACACTTAAACAACATCTTCTTTAGTGCTGTTGATACTATATCGAAACTAAATAGATATTTATAAAGAGCAGGTAGTCCTTTACCAAAATTGTAAGCTTGGTGATCTCAGGGGTAGGGATTTTGGTATCAGGGTGGGATCAAAATGGTCAGTTATTAAATGTGTGAACAATAGACATTTTTAACTTCTTCTTGATAACTATCATTCCAATTCTTTTCAAATTTGGTATGAAGCATCTTCGGAACAAGGGGGACATAAATTGTAAATTTCAGGATTTCTGCACCGCTGGGGCCTTAGAAGTGGGGCAAAAACTGTCCAAAATTGACCAATTTTCAAATATCTTCTCAAGAACCGTACACGTGTAAGAAAAACTAAATGCATGGTGATGGAGAGCAGGAAGGCCTATACTAAAATTGTAAATTTGATGATCCCCAGAGTAAGGGTTCTGATCCCAAAAGGGGGGGGGCAAACTTAGTATATAGTATTTATGTGTAAGTTTGCTGATATTGTATAAAATCTAAATGCATACATAGGAATAGCAGAAAAGGATGTACAAAAAATGACGAATTTCAATCACAACCCAGGGTTATGACTTTAGGATGAGTCCAAATTAGTGATATCTTTTGATGTTTTAATGTTAATACACCTATTACTTAAAGCCTTTCATCAGTGTATGCACTTTAGAAGGCAGAGAAGTTTTAAGAACACATCTTGTTTTATACTGTTGCTGAACATTAGAATTTAGCTTAGATGTTAAGAACAGGAATTTTTTTCTAGATGTCATAGCCCGTGGAAGTAGTGATACTTTTTAACTAGTATTCAGGTGACTGATAAGGCCTATGGGCCTCTTGTTTAGATCCTCCTCCAGAATTAGGATCTAATAAAGAACTTTAAGGACCCGAACCACCAGTGTTTTTTCATTAAAATACATGACGGTTACATATATCTACATGTATATTGTCAATATAATCAATGGATGATGATCGACTGCGTTCCGATAACAAACATATAATCGGATAATTCCAGATTTCGATATACTGTAACAATCAGTCATAATTATATATTTTCGTTCTGAATGAAATAATTCGACACTTTCTGTTTGTCAAACAATACGTAGACCATGGCGACTATGTAGGTGATATCGAGTGTTCGCCATTATGTGACAACTAAAAAATCACGAAACTTTTATAAGATGATGTTTCCGGTTGAGACTGATATTGAAACTGGTAAATAGATTTGAGCGGTTTATTTTTGCATGCGGAAGAAACAAAGGCCTGTATTTTCTGTTGTATAAAACAAATTCCTAATTTAGATCCGTCACTGACGACAGTTGTATTTTGATGTTAAAACGTAGACATGACGTCACACGTCACCTTACCCTGCTTTTCATCAATATTGCATTTTAAACATCAGACCTAATCCATCATCGCAAACCACGCCTATTCTCTCCGTTCACACTATGTCATTAAACAAAGCACGCCTATTGTCTCCGTTCACACTATGTCATTAAGCAAACCACGCCTATTGTCTCCATTCACACTACGTCACTAAGCAAACCACGCCTATTGTCTCCATTCACACTACGTCATTAAACAAACCACGCCTATTGTCTCCGTTCACACTACGTCATTTAACAAACCACACCTATTGTCTCCGTTCACACTGTGTCATTAAACAAACCTCACCTATTGTCTCCGTTCATACTATGTCATAGCCGTGGGTGCATGCTTAAGAAAGCCCTCGACTTTATGAAGTGATGTTCAAATATCAAGAATCGTGGATCTCCCCTAATTCTAAGTATGAAAAACACACACTCGAAGATCATCGCGTGGCCCATAGCGGAATAATCCGAGGATTGCCGATTCAGAAAAACTCGCGCAATAACCAATCAAAAGAAGTTATTGATACAGAACTTGCAAGCATAACCTCTGTTGGTAAGGCGGGTTTCATTTCATATAGCTATATCAATATGCTCTATATTCTTGGTTTAAATTGCTTCTAAAGGAGTGATCGGTTTGGTTATTATTTGTAAACAAACGTAGCACGTGCTACCTGTGGGTGTAGTAGGGATGGGGTAATTATAAAAAGTAATTGAGTGTAATCAATTACATATTTTCAAGTAATTGGAAGTAATTTGTAATTGAAGTAATTGTAATTCAATTAATTACATTGCAAAATAACAGGTAATTCCAATTACTTTTCCATTACTTTTCAATTACATCACAAGACAATCATACCAAAAAAAAATCAAATCTTCAATGAAGAATTAGAATTTTTAATTTCCCTTCTATCATGTTTCTATATACATTTTGCTTAATGTATGAATGGCTTAATCTTTGAAAAGCTTGATATCATGATAAAATGCAATGGACAAATTCTTTAAGTATTCATTGGGAAACATCTACAACTTCATTTACTTATCCATATGTGAATAAGTATATCTTGTATAAATGTTTGTTAATAAAATTTTGAAAACTGACAAAATGTAATTTGTAATTTAGTTAATTACTTCATCAAAGTAATTGTAATTTAATTAATTAGATTTGTAAATTGCAGTAATTGTAATTTAATGGAATAATTTGGCAAAGTAATTGTAATTTAATTAATTACTTTTGTATATGATGGACCCCATTCCTAGGGTGTAGCCATTAAAATATCTGAATCTTTCATTGTGACTGTGATTGGTCAATAGATGATCGTGTCCTTCCATAAGTATTCATGTAAATCGAGGATTTCGCTGATCATACAGCCACGAATTGAGGTATGGTAGGTATTCCCAGAAACATTGAGCGTGGTTGGCGATGATGAGCATAATGTCGCAATGTATTTCAAAGCTAATACCACAAGACTACGATGATAATCTACGCAAGCTTGCGTCGTAGACCAATGTGTGACTTTGCAAAATCTCCACCATTTCATGAGAGACATCTGGGATTGGTGAAGAAAAAAATTCTAGACGAATGCTTTGCGCTGGTTCGTTCTTATAGCGAGCACAGCTCAGCGAAGCGAGCTGTTGTGGCAACAACGGGTATAAGAGAGAATTAGTCAAAATAAACAATGAAAGTTGATGTACTATCACGAAAATGTTCTTCATTCTATCCTTGGCGCTCTCATCTTGATTCCTTCAAATAAAGTCTTTGCAGGCCACATTATGAACATCTCTGACTATGATGATTGTAAGAAGAAATACGACGTCACAATGAACTGTTTATATCAACTACGTTATACATTGTGTTTACCAACGTCATATACAGTTTATATTTCACCAGTGTTAACTTTTTCAGGACATTGTTTCTCATCTATATGTTATTTCCATATAGAAAATGTATCATTTAGTTGTGTGAAAATAACGAATAATGCATGAACTCCCTCTCCTGTTGTTTATCCTCATTAACATTACAAGCATAATTAATGAAATCAGCTTAGCGCTTTCCATCAGCTTAGCGTTCTCCAGTACTTTCAGTACTTTGATTATGTTTACGAGCAAACCAGTGAAAGTAATGTTCATTTTGTAATTTAAAGCATTGTAATTTTGGACAGTCACAAATTTAACTTTTAGAGGACACATGTTGCCTAAAGAATACTTGAAATGTGATAAATATAATAAACTTAGATTGATGTCCATTTCTTTTGAAAACTTCGTAAACAATAAGATACCGCAATCATTGTTTAAAATACAAATAATAAACTCTCTAAATTAAGCTTCTGTAATAATGTATAGCCTTATTTTTTTCTGAAGCCTTTTATTCACAATAGGCAGTAGATTTTGATCAGGTGAAAGTGAAAAACAAAATTTAGGCTATGGATGGCTGACAGAGCTCACAATTCTATGTTATGTAAACAAGGCTCGTGCCCTGTTTTTATTTACATATAAGCTATAATTATATAGGCCTACAGTACCAGTAAAAGTTCGTTTAAAACAGATTTTTCAATTTACAAGTCAATTCTGAACATAATTCAATAGTTTCTAATATTTAGCACATCTCATTTTATTTTAAACATGCCATTTTCTATCAAGCAATTTATATGTAAACAAAAACATGGCACGAGCATTGTTTACATAACAAAGAATTGTAAGTGCTGTATTTCACTTTTAAGTCAACAACTGATATTCAAATTTTGGTTGACCATTCACTAGAAATACTTTAGTTAAGCACAGTAAACAATAAATAGGGGGGGGGGGGATTCAGCTCTACCGTGCCCATGCCCCTTTAAACTGCAAAAGCACTTCCCCTAGCCTGATAAAGCAGTGTTAACACATACATCTACTTACATTAATAAAATAGAATTTAGTACGATGACATCGACATTTGGCGATAATCCTGTACGCACTTTGAAAAAGTTGAAAATCAAAGACCAATCACGTAATGTACCAATAAATATTTTTGTTTTCTTTCCAAACTAACGTGGTGTCTGTTTTGACGTTACATAACTTTTTTGTCCCCCCCCCCCCCCCCCAACGAACAAAGCCGATGTGTCTGTTTTGGTGCTATGTACATAATAGCTTAAATTATGAAGCTTAAACTATATCTGACATCATCACCCCGACTGCAATAAAATTCCTCAAAACAAACCCCCACTCCAGGAAAACTGGCCCTTCTTCGAAATCCTGTCAAAAGAATATAGATCTACATCGTTATATATTCCTTATGTAGAAATATTATTTATCTCAGCTGTCTAACCCATCGAAACTAGATAATGACTTTTTATTGAAAAAAACAACAACATTTTTTATAAATAAAAAGGAAAACAAACATGTATAGGAAATCCCCCACTAAAGAAGTCACAATTTCAATCCCCATGGGCGAATGCTTAATTTCTGTTTAAATCTCTTGAATTGACACATCCCCACCCCCACCCCCGTGACTGGAAACAACATGAAGCGCCTCATCAGTATGAATTTAACATGAAATTTCTGCTTGATTTCCATTGGTTTATTTTGTACCGGAATATTGTGAGACGGTTAAAGTTGAAAAAAAGTGGCGGGTGTGGATAGCGTGCAGACCCTAGCTACATAGATATTTTGAATAAGTATAGATAGGCCTAGATATAGAAACAATCATTATGTACATATAGCATCTCAGAAGTTGTCATCTCAAAAGCTTACAGAAATGAGAAACTGACTAGTTAAAACGACTTTTGAAATTGATTGGCGGGGAAAATCACATATTAAATTTTTGATAGATCCGTGTGTATTTTTGCATTGCGAAAGGGTGGGATGGGGGGGGGGGGGGGTATATGCACATACATATCGATACATGTTACTCGCACTCCAGGTGCCTGTGCTAAAAAGTGGGAGAAATTATTTCACGATTAGAAATGGAATTGTGATTTAGTTTGCTACTTGGCATAATTAAGAAATACAACTCCTTCAATTCTTCATTTGATACCATTAAACATCAACAAGAGTTGTCTTTCTTGATGAAGCAGAAGGCACTTGTTGTGAAAACGAAAATGGATGCCGCATCTGAAAGAAAGCTTATTTTAAAGAATTTTATGGTATTCAGCAAAGGTAACAGTCGGGTACAGTACAATTACGAGATCCGGTCAGGTGAGTATATTCTTTTACGCTATCTATTAGGCCTATTTCAATTTGAAGGGGGAAATTGACACAGTACGGAGTTTGGTAGTCTTCTGTACATACCCCCCCCCCCCCCTTACACCCAATGAAAAAAATTGTATAGAACCAATACTTTATGCAAAATATGTAATTTCCCCGCCGATCACCTTCTTAAGTCGGTTTGCATAGCCAGTTTCTAATTTCTGTATTGCTTTCGAGATTACTATTTATTTAACAAAGACAAATTAGATTTTAGGACCTGAGTAACTCTGGTGACTGACAAGGTCTGTGGGCCTCGTTATACATTTAGCAGGTTTTAGCTCACCAGAGCTGAACGCCCAGGTGAGCTTTTCTGTCACCTTTTGTCTGTCGTCCATCCGTTTGTCTGTAGACTTTTCACAATGACATTTCCAGAACCACTGGGTCAATTTCAATGAAACTTAGTACGTATCATCCTTTTGTGAAGTTTGACAGGGGATGCTTTCTCCTAGTCCTACTAGGCACCTGATTCCGCCTCTGGTATGTCCAGGAGTCTGTGTTTGCCCAACTCTCTATAGGAGTTATGAGACTGATCACTGTTCATTATATCTTCACCTTTCACTAGTATTTTTAATACCTTATTATGTGATTAATTATGGAAGATTTTCTCTAACAAATTAATCAACAATCATCCTCATGTGGTGTACAGTAAAGTTTTTACAAACCCTAACCCTCAGGTTCAAGGTGGACACAAGAGATGAGGCTGATTGTAGTACAATGTTTTACATGGGACTGTGCAGTAGGTCAGGTGAGCACAAGAGAGGAGGATAATTGTAGTACAATGTTTTACATGGGACTGTGCAGTAGGTCAGGTGAGCACAAGAGAGGAGGCTAATTGTAGTACAATGTTTTACATGGGACTGTGCAATAGGTCAGGTGAGCAATGTCGCCCCATAAACCTCGGTTTTGATCTGTAAAGGAATACATTGTAAAAATGTTAGTGAAGTTGTAACAAGTGGTAGGAACTTTGGGATGCATTATTCCCATTCATCATTTTCATTGGTTATTTTAAGTTTGTCAGTTAAAAGGGTTAGAATCAACGCATGACTGTTTTAGAGAAATTTATGTTCAAAAGGTGGAATAATATTGTATGAAGAAGTTTTTTTTTTTTCGTGACAGAATCCTTAATGTGAAAATGAATTTTACAGGGTAGCGGTTACTGGAGAGACGACTGTTGACCGAGGATAATTTCCTGAGACTCTAATGTATTGCAGGACTCTACGTACTGCTGTAAAACATGTCAGGTTTGTTTAGGGAATAATGTGAAATCATAATGTTTCATTTATTTTTGTTCTGGCCCTGAATTGGCTGGGACATGTAAGAGTTACCCTTTTCCATTATTCTGATCTTCTGCCATTCTGCCATAATTCAGTTTTCATTCATTATCTTTGATATTATTCAACAGACTGAAATTTAATTTATAGATGCACCATGAGAGTATCAAGGGGTCCATGTTTGCCCAACTCTTGATTTTGTAGTTCCTTATAAGAGTTATGAGACTGATGACTGTTCATTATCACTCGTAGATTTATTACCTTATTATGTGACAATTGCAGTAATTAATTATGGAAGGTAAGCAACCATCCTCATGTGGTATACAGTCAGGTTTGTGCAATCCCTAACCCTCATGTTCAAGGTGGGAACGAGAGAGGAGGCTAATTGTGGTACAATGTTTTACATGGGACTGTGCAGTAGGTCAGGTGGGCACAAGAGAGGAGGCTAATTGTAGTACAATGTTTTACATGGGACTATGCAGTAGGTCAGGTGGGCACAAGAGATGAGGATAATTGTAGTACAATCAATGTTTTACATGAGACTGTGCAGTAGGTCAGGTGGGCACAAGAGATGAGGCTAATTGTAGTACAATGTTTTACTTGGGACTGTGCAGTATGCCAGGAGCAATGTCGCCCGATTAACCTCGGTTTTGATTTATTGAGGAATATATTGTAAAAATGTTAGTGAAGTTGTAACAAGTGGTAGGAAATTCCTGCTCATCATTTTCATTGGTTATTAAGTTTGTCAATTAAAAGGTTTAGAATCAATGCATGACTGTTTTAGAGAAATTTATGTTCTAAAGTCAGAATAATATGGTATGAAGAAGTCTTTTTTCTTTTTTTTTCTTTTACAGAATCCTTAAATTAATGTAAAATGAATTTTACAGGGTAGCGGTTACTGGAGAGACGACTGTTGACCGATGATAATTTCCTGAGACTCTGATGTATTGCAGGACTTGGAGAGCTGTACGTACTGCTGTAAAACATGTCAGGTTTGTTTAGGGAATATTGTGAAAATTGTTCATTTTTGTCCAGGTCCAGAAATGGCTGGGGCATATAGTGTTACCGTTTTCTGTCATTCTGATCTTCCGCCATTCTGCCATAATTCAGTTTCCATTCATTATGAGGGATATTATTCCACAGAAATTTAATTTATCGATACACCATGAGAATTTCTAACTCAAGTCCCTATTGGGTTTTACTTGAATATTTTTTGACAGAGTTGTGTCCGTTAGATGTTGACATTTTTGAAGAATTCAAAGTTTCCACTCATTGCTGCAGCCATACATTTGGAGTTGAAATTTGGGATATAGATATTATATCATAGGATACAGGCCACGTTACTTTATGCATAGTTTCAGGTAGATGGTATTTTGGCAGATTATCCCCCTGCAAGGCTTGGACTCGGAAAATTTTAAACAATGCACAGTTCTCACGCATTACCCCAGTAATACATGAACATTTTGTATTGAAATTTAGGATATAACAGGTCAATGACATATTTGGTTCAGGTGGAATAATTTTCTGAAGAGTTAAAGGACACATCTCATGTTTTTAAACTTTTTAATTTTTTCAGCAAAATTAATTCATTTCATGCCTAAAACTACTTTACATGTGTTTTAAATGAAACAGTCTGCGTAATTTTCGAATTTGAAAGCGATGAAATTCAAATCTTGCGATATGCATATTTTCTTCGATATTTTACGCGCCATTATCTGTGACGTCATATGCGACCTCGAGCGAGAAGATTTGAAAACAGTTGATAGCCATTTCATAAACAGATTAGATTTAATTGACAAACAAACAATTATCACATTAACAGCTTGTAAATAACACTGCATTAGGGTGTTTTGTGCCGTTTAAGCGTGTACTTGCTGTCAGTAGAGAGGATTTGGACTGTGTTTTTTTCAATTTTCGAAGGAAGGTATGAGGGACAAGCCGTGAATATTTTTTGTCGGCACAACGACTTTGCCATAAAAACTCCCAGTAGAATTTGTCCCTGTACTTTTCCAAACAAGCACTTGGACAAAGACGTAGATAAACTGCAAGAAAATTGTTCTATCGAAGGTACGCACTGTTACATATAGGCCTACGGCATATGCTTTCCGTTCTGCTCTCGAATTCAATACACACTCGCACCAACTGACCTTCACCTTGTAACAACATATAGGCAGAACTATGCTAGCAGTGTCTACCAACTGGTAGTTTTAAAAAGGAAATTTAAAGATAAAAGATAATTGAACTTTCAATTGTAAATAAAAAAAAAAAATATTTTCCGACTTTTGAATTGAATTAGGCCTATAATTAATGCTTTCATTTTTTTTTTTAAAGAAACGCGTACGTGTTTACAACAACAGCACGCCGCGCTCCTACTTCGTAAGTAACAACGTGTTAATAACAAAAAATAATTATTAGGCCTAATAAAATTGCTTTAATAAAATAATTTAAAAGTATTGTGATTTTCACAATAAGTTTGATCATTATTATTTCCCCCCCCCCGAAATGCACCCGTGACAGTAGCCCTAGTTGTCAATGATACATAATCGTATCATAATTTAGGCCTATCTAACTTCTCCAAAAATAAATTTAATAATAATTGCACTGTTTATTTTAGTAAAGCAACAACGCTAATTACAGTTGTTTACAGAAATGGCATTACCAAATAGTGTTTAGACAGTGATCCCATGTATACATGTAAATATTACTTCCTCGCAAATCTATGCAGATTTCATACTCGCTTTTCTCGCACTGGTGGCTAAAAGATATAAGACTCGGGAAATTTGTCAACATCGAACTAAATGTTATCCATGGTAAATAAATTAGGCCCCTAAAACCCGAGTTTTTAAAAATATCTAACACTACTTTTACAACAAGTTGATCGACGAAGGTCGCATATGACGTCACTGTACCACGTGACTACCTATCTAATTAACTAGGCTTTTTGAAATCGGGGCTTAGATTTAAGTCCGTATTGTGGCTAATTATCGCAATACTTCAGCGAACGAACTATTGCAATTAATTTCTATAAGCATAAGGAAGACAAAATGCATATAATTCTGTATACTTTGAAAACACGAGATGTGTCCTTTAAGCCCCTTGGACTTATAAAAATTCAAACAAATCACATTTTTCACTCATTACGTCAGTCATACATGAACGCATTGAATTGAAATTTGGGAAGATAGATTTATCATGTGAATACACAGGTCAAGTACTCATTTGAGTCTGGTTAACTTCTGGCAGAGTAATGACCCTTGGGCATGTTGCTCGAACACATCTAGTTCTTCCTTAAAAGCACTCTGACATTATAATGCTGGATGTAAAAGTAACTCCAGCTTTATGGGACGTGACAGGTTTTTGTAAAATCTTCATATGATTAATTTTTGTGAACGATAGAAATAAGGGCAATAACTCTTATGCTGATATTTTCTCTATCATACAATGATTTCCCTGATATCCACATTCATATCTATAAAATAGCAGATTTTTAAAAAATGTTCACCTTAAATTTTTGCTCTTTTGACCCGTTTTTATACGTTTTAGCTCACCTGAGCCAAAGGCTTAAGTGAGCTTTTCTGATCAAAATTTGTCCGTTGTCCATCGTCATTCTTGTAGTAAACTTTTTACATTTTCATCTTCTTCTCCAGAACCACTAGACCAATTTCAACCAAACATGGCACAAAGCATCCTTGAGTGAAGGGGATTCCGGTTTGTTCAAATCAAAGGTCACGCCCTTCTCCAAGGCAAGGGGAGATGATAGTGAAATAATGAAAATACATTAACGACATTTAAAAATCTTCTTCTCCAGAACCACAGTGCCAAATTCAAGCAAACTTGGCACAAAGCATCCTTGGGTGAAGGGGGATTCAAGTTTGTTCAAATGAAGGGCAACGCCCCTTTCCAAGTTGGAGATAATAGCAAAATAGTGAAAATACATTAAAGGGACTGATTCACGATTTTTGAAAATAAATATTTTTCATTTTTGATGTTAAACATTAAAAATATAACTGATTTAATGTTGACAGTCAAAATTTTGACCGTCTGAACGCAAGAATAAAAGCAATATTTTAGCCTTAAATCTGTGTTAAGTAAACAAAGACTTGAGTCTGTTCAGGTATATACAAACAAACCAGTGAAATGTTAATTTTGTAATATAAAGCATCTTAATTTTGCATACTCACAAATTTTAACTTTTAGATTATACATTTTACCCAAAAAATGCTTGAAATGTGAAAACTATAATACACTCAGATCGAAATTAATTTCTTTTGAAAATTTCGTAAACAACAACATACCGCAATCTTTATATACAAAACAAATAAATTCTCTAAAATGACCTTCTGTGATAATGTATAACCTTAATTTTTATGTGAAATCTTTAAAACACATTAGACAATATATTTTGATCATTAAAAGTGAAAAAATTTGGGGGGGGGGGGGGGGGGGGGATCGTGAATCAGTCCCTTTAACAACTTTTAAAAATCTTCTTCTCCAGAACCATTGAGCCAATTTCAACCAAACTTGATACAAATCATTCTTGGTTCAAGGGGATTCAAATGTGTTCAAATGAAGGGCCATGCCCTCTACAAAGGGAAGATAATCACAAAAATGCCAAACATAGGGTGGGGTCATTTAAAAATCTTCTCAAGAACCACTGGACCAGAAGAGCTGAAATTTACATGACAGCTTCCTGATATAATGCAGATTCAAGATTATTAAAACCATAACTCCTGGGGGTAGTTTGGGGCTAGAATGGGGGATCAAAGTTTTACATGCGAATATACATGTATATGTAAAATCTTTGAAAATCTTCTCAAGAACCACTGGGGCCAGGAAAGTATAGATTTGCGTGAAAGCTTTCTGGCATAGTACATATTGAAGTTTGTTAAAATTATGATCCCTGGTTGTAGGATCGGGCTACAAGAGGTTAACAAAGTTTTATACATAAAAATATATAGGGAACATCTTTAAAAATATTCTTCTCAAGAAGCAGTAGGCTAGGAAAGTACAGATTTACATGAAAGCTTGCTGACAGTGCAGATTCAAATAGGTAAAAATCATTGCCCCAGGGAGTAGGTTGGGGCCACAGTAAGGGTCAAAGTTTTACAGGCAAGTATATGGGGAAAGTCTGTAAAGGAAATGAACATGAAAATGTGACAAAGGGTTTAAATTTGTCATTTTGATGTATATAATGAATTCCCCGTACGAAAATTTGCTCACGTAATTTTTAAAATTTCCTGGCGTACCCATAATTCTGAAAGTCCAGCTAGATTTTTAACAACAAATCCTATGGAAAATACTGGCGTACCTGAGGCGTACTCCGGGCGTAATTTAGCTTGAATTATGCAAATTAGTACGTCTAGATTTAAAAGTACGCCTTTAAAAAGAAAATACGACTCAACTAGGAAATACGTCTCTTGCGAAAATACAGCCGTACAAAAAACAACAAATCCTATGAAAAATACTGGCGTACTTTAGCTTGAATTATGCAAATTAGTACGTCTAGATTAATAAGTACGCCTT